>NC_091198.1:2196444-2271444 GCF_040958095.1 Procambarus clarkii | reverse complement strand
AGTTACCAGTTGCGTTGCTTCTGGGAGTATGGGTTCGAGTCACTTCTGGGGTGTGAGTTTTCATTCGCATATAGTCCTGGGGACCATTCAGGCTTGTTCGCATATATATATATATATATATATATATATATATATATATATATATATATATATATATATATATATATATATATATGTGTGTGTGTATATCACGAAAATAAACACGTGATTAAGAATGTGACAAGGTCAGACCACGGAGGAAAAATGAAACAGGAAATTTCCTTAAGTACTTTCGTATATTAAATACATCTTCAGAAGGTGCTTGTCACTTGTCATATATATATATATATATATATATATATATATATATATATATATATATATATATATATATATATATATATAACTGAAAACTCACACCCCAGAAGTGACTCGAACCCATACTCCCAGGAGCAACGCAACTGGTATGTACAAGACGCCTTAGTCCACTTGACCATCACGACCGGACATAATGAGGTGATAGCCGAGGCTATTTGAACCACCCCACTGCCGGCACTCGGATAGTAATCTTGGGCATAGCATTTTACCAAATCACCTCATTCTTTGGGGCACACGTGAGGAACACAAATGGGAACAAGCCTGAATGGTCCCCAGGACAATATGCAACTGAAAACTCACACCCCAGAAGTGACTCGAACCCATACTCCCAGGAGCAACGCAACTGGTATGTACAAGACGCCTTAATCCACTTGACCATCACGACCGGACATAATGAGGTGATAGCCGAGGCTATTTGAACCACCCCACCGCCGGCACTCGGATAGTAATCTTGGGCATAGCATTTTACCAAATCACCTCATTCTTTGGGGCACACGTGAGGAACACAAATGCGAACAAGCCTTAATGGTCCCCAGGACAATATGCAACTGAAAACTCACACCCCAGAAGTGACTCGAACCCATACTCCCAGGAGCAACGCAACTGGTATTTCAGTTGCATATTGTCCTGGGGACCATTCATGGATTTTTTACAAATATCTTAAACCGCACCGTAAATTTACGTCGTGATCCGACAAGCGGTTAGGGAAAACGCCCGTAATTCCAAGTCGAAAATCCAGGAAAGTGTTAATTTAGAACCTGTACTTGTGGTCGATCTCGAACCCATTGTTGATGTGATGACTTATATTGAATTTTGTAACTAGCTCATCAAGATTGTAACTTGCTTAGCTAAATGAATTGTGGGGTTCAGTTCCTGAGCCCATTATGTGCCTCTGTAACCCTTTCCACAACCGCCCACAAGATGGGTATGGGGTGCATAATGGGGTGGGGTGACTTGGCCAAACGTGCCACATCAAAACCACAAGTTGACATTGAATGTGAATTAACAATGAGACAAGTAAGATTTATACTAATACATTTATACTAACTCTGTTGAGCGTTGACCATTTATACATCAAATCTGTTGATGTGAGCACTTTAGTTTAGTCTGCCGTTTAAAGAAAAAAAGAGCATATCAATGGTATATCACAGAAAACGAATTTATCATAAACTCATGTATTTGTCTTATCATATTGAACTGCATTCATATTTTTAATATATAACAATATGAATATACAAATTTCTGTAAATCCCCTACCATGTTGGAATCTGTGGAAATGAATGAGCAAATGTGCTGGCTGAAGGCGCTGAAGGAAACCACATTGGTTTCATTTTGGATACAAATGTCCATGGAGATTCAAAATGGAAACTAATTATATAGTTGAACCTGCAGAGAGGAGTTTAAGAATCTGTGTTGAGAGTGATGGACACAGCCTTCACAATTATACTTCAGAGAATGTAAACATCTAAGAGTCATTAGAAATATGTGTAGAATAATAAACCCTACATTGTTTGAGTTAGGGAAAACACCATTTGTGATATATAGATACTATAGCTGTTCCTGAAGATTCACCCATTTTGCACCAGCAAGATAACATATAAGATTTTAAGAGTTGACGAATGTTAATATTCTTGTTTGATAAACTGTGAACTTGAGACATAGTTAATAAGAACATTCCAATTATAACACAACAAAAAGTTTTCAGATTCTTTAACACCACTTTCCAGCAACTTATATAATTTATATAAATTATTTTAGGGAATAATACATAAATTATATATTTAAACATGATATAGTGTTTAGTGGAATGCATAAGGAGTCAAATTGTGTTAAAAAGAGCGATTTTTATAAAATTTGGAAAACTACTTTTTTCTGTTCAAATTATAACTAAATGAATTTTAAAGGTTTCACTCAGCCAATATATATCATTCACAATTTATTAATGAATTTTACAAAAAAACACCATAAATTTTATATTTAAACATGTAAAAACTATTTGTTTTCCATTTGGAAGAAAATAATTGTTGAAAAACAATTTATAATTAAACCTTTGTGTTTGGATTTTTGGAGTAAAAGTTTCTCAAAGGCTCTCCTGCACCATTCTCAATGCAAATCATTCCCACACCTATGGGAAGAGATAGGCGAACGTTGTGTAGATGATTTGTGTTTGCTGGGTAGTAGCCTGAACGCACTTTTTGGCCTAATATGCAAGGCCCGATTTGCCTAATAAGCCAAGTTTTCCTGTATTAATATATTTTCTCTAATTTTGTTCTTAGGAAATGATAAAGCTACCCATTTCATTATGTATGAGGTCAATTTTTTTTTATTGGAGTTAAAATTAACGTAGATATTTGACCGAACTTAACCAACCCTACCTAACCTAACCTAACCTATCTCTATAGGTTAGGTTAGGTTAGGTAGCCGAAAAAGTTAGGTTAGGTTAGGTTAGGTATGTTAGGTAGTCAAAAAAACATTAAATTCATGAAAACTTGGCTTATTAGGCAAATCGAGCCTTGCATAGTAGGCTGAGAAGTGCGTTCTGGCTATTAGGTACGACATATATATATATATATATATATATATATATATATATATATATATATATATATATATATATATATATATATATATATTTATATATATATATATATATATATATATATACATATATGTATATATATATATATATATATATATATATATATATATATATATATATATATATATATATATATATATATATATATTTTATTAAATATGACCGAAAAAGTAAGATTAATAATTCTAACACGAATTTTCTCAATCTTTCGTACATTATGCTTCACTGTTGGAGGTAAATCAAAAATCACTTCTCCAAAATTCATTTTTATTTCTAGTCTGACGCGACACGGGCGCGTTTCGTAAAACTTATTACATTTTCAAAGACTTCACAAATACACAACTGATTAGAACTTGCGTTTCCCTGATTTTATATCTACATTTGAGTGAGGTGGGAAGGGTGATGTGGCATTACATTTGAGTAAGGTGGGAAGGATGATGTGGCATTAGAGGATATTAATAGGGTATTAAAAGTATCAACACAAGACAGAACACGAAACAATGGATATTGAATAGAAGTGTTTGTAGAAAGCCTATTGGTCCATATTTCTTGATGCTTCTATATTGGAGCGGAGTCTTGAGGTGGGCAGAATATAGTTGTGCAACTATATTCTACCCACCTCAAGACTCCGCTCCAATATAGAAGCATCAAGAAATATGGACCAATAGGCTTTCTACAAACACTTCTATTCAATATCCATTGTTTCGTGTTCTGTCTTGTGTTGATACTTTTAATACCCTATTAATATCCTCTAATGCCACATCATCCTTCCCACCTTACTCAAATGTAATGCCACATCACCCTTCCCACCTCACTCAAATGTAGATATAAAATCAGGGAAACGCAAGTTCTAATCAGTTGTGTATTTGTGAAGTCTTTGAAAATGTAATAAGTTTTACGAAACGCGCCCGTGTCGCGTCAGGCTAGAAATAAAAATGAATTTTGGAGAAGTGATTTTTGATTTACCTCCAACAGTGAAGCATAATGTACGAAAAATTGAGAAAATTCGTGTTAGAATTATTAATCTTACTTTTTCGGTCATATTTAATAAAATATGTCTACAGGAAAGACTGCTACCAAAATAAACTAATATATATATATATATACATATATGTATATATATATATATATATATATATATATATATATATATATATATATATATATATATATATATATTTCATGAATTAATTGTTTTTCGACTACCTAACCTACCTACTTTACCTAACCTAACTTTTTCGGCTACCTAACCTAACCTAACCTATAAAGATAGGTTAGGTTAAGTTAGGTAGGGTTGGTTAGATTCGGTCATATAACTATGTTAATTTTAACTCTAATAAAAAAAATTGACCTCATACATAATGAAATGGGTAGCTTTATCATTTCATAAGAAAAAAATTAGAGAAAATATATTAATTCATGAAAACTTGGCTTATTAGGCAAATCGGGCCTTGCATAGTAGGCTGAGAAGTGCGTTCTGGCTACTAGGTACGACATATATTTATATATATGTATATATATATATATATTTATATATATATATATATATATATATATATATATATATATATATATATATATATATATATATATATATATATATAAATGGAAATGTTCGTTTGTTCAAAATTGCTAATCTCCGAAAGTTCTTTACGGATTGCCTTGAAATTTTCACACGACGTTCCATTGGCATCCGAGCAGGTTTTTTTTATACATACTATATAGATGTCACACTGTAAAGGGAATAAACATGCTTTTTTGAAAAACTGTGCATTTCAAGTGTTTTTCGTGTGAGGGAAATCTTTAAAGCCTCCTTACCGATTGCTTTTAAATTTCCACACAACGTTGCATTCTAAAAGGTGAGTGTTTTTATATACCTACTATATACATGCCTCACCTGTGAAAGGAAAGAACATGTTTTTAAAAATAAATGAGCGCCATCTGCAGGACGTAACAGTAACTCAAGCTGTAATTTCTGAAAGTTTCTCTCCGATTCCTTTAAAATTTTGACACAACGTTCCAATCATATACGTGCATGATTTTATATACCTACTATTTAGATACCACACCTGTGATCGATACAATTTTTTTTTTAAAACCGCGCCATCTGTTGCCCTTATGAACAACACACACTATACAAAATATGTTATGATTCCATTTCAATGTTTCCGATTGCATTGATAAATTGAATTTTCATTGATTTTTATTTATTTTCATTTTGATTAATTTATGTGAAATTGAGCTGTGTTGTTTACCATACCGTTCATTTCATGGGTATAGTTTATTTGTTTATTTTTTCATTGTTAATCATTTCGTTTTTTTAACTGTTCTTCTTATTTTTCAATGCAATTGGTGGTGAAATTAAGCTGTGTCGATTGATCTGTGTTTGAATATAAGTATTTCGTTAGTATTTTTTGTTCTTGTTTTGAAAACAAGAAAACGGACAACACGTTTATTTCATAGCTGCAAATGTGCAACAAACTGCTATGAAAGGAGTGGCGCCCTAGCTTGAGTGGGGGGCAGACGTGTTGCCTTGGCACTCCGGTAGTTGGTGATTGTTTGCCAGTTTCGCCGGTGGGGGCGGGTGTGTCTCTGCCCGCCTGTGCTGATGTGGAGTCACAATGGGGGTCCCTCTACCCCCTGTCGCCCGGGCTCAGTCTGTGGGCCTCGAATTCTCTGTGCGGGCTGGTTACCCGGAGATTGTGCTAGCATGTGATTTGCTTTCTGTCCTTGTGTTAGCCATTCATGGGGTCGAGTTGGTGATGGCCCGTCGGGCAATAGTGAAGTTCATGGAGGAGTTGGCGTATCGCGACTTACTCCGTCGATATGAGGGGCGGACATTACCCCTGCAGGATGGTGCGGGCACTGTGACCCTCTCTGATCGGAGTGGTGCCCTCACTTACGTCAGTGTGCATGGGGCTCCCTTGGAGTTTCCGGAGGGTCTGCTACGGCGGTACTTCGGCCGGTTTGGCGCAGTGGTTAGTGTGCGGGTGAACATGGTGTCTTCTAGTCCACTTAAGGGTGTGAGGACTAACATTCGCACCCTGGGCATGAGACTCCGGGCAGATATTCCGTCCTCTGTGCGCCTTATGGGTTACAACGTTCGGGTGTTTTACACTCGGACGTGTTATGCGTGGCTTAACACGCCAACCTCGGACGTGTTATTGTTGTGGCCTTTTGGGCCATCAGGCTGCTGACTGTTCTGCACTTGCCGTTGCGCCAGTGAATCTATTCAGTGAGGAGGATTTTCCGCCGCTTCCTGTGGGGGAAGATTCGGTGGATGTGGACGTCTCTTCTGCCGTGGATGTGCCCCCTGTGTAGGCTGTTGCCCCACCTGGTGCGCCCCCTGTTGTTGTCACCTATCCTCCGGAGGTTGTGTCCTCACCTGTAGATCGTCTTGCTCCGGCTGGTGTCCCTGGGCTTCTTCCGACTGCCGTCTGTTTGGACCCCCCGTCCTCCAGTTCTTCCTCTGCTGTGTCTGTTCCGGTCCCTGCACCCTCACCGTCTGTTCCGGCTGTGCTGGGTGCTGGGGTTGATGCAGCGCTTCCTCCTGTGCTGGGTGCTGGGGTGGATGCAGCGCTTCCTCCTGTGCCTGGCCTGGTGCCCCATGTGGTTGAGGATGCTGCCGTACTGCGACGTGCATCGATTCGCCTGGCTTGTTTTGCGCGTGTCGCTGAGTCCGCCTCCGGGTCTGATGATGTGCGGCCAGAGCCTAAGCGTTCCCGGCATTCTTCTTATGATTGGGCTGACGTTGGCGACTTCGCCGATTGTGGTCCTTCTGGTGACGGCGTGGGGGGGGGGGGCTCCGGTTGTGGTGCATACTACGGTGGTGGCGGAGGTGCACTTGCCTGAGGATGCCGGTGCCGGTGTTTCGGCCTCCACTTCTGGTATGGTGTCCGCGGATCCTGCTTCAGGTGCGTTGACTGCGTCGGATGGCTCCGGTTCTTCATGAGGGGTGGTTCCCCCTACTGAGGTTCGTGGTGAGCGGGGTGGCCTGGTGGTGGTGTTGAGAAAAGATGCTCGCTCTGGGAGGTTCTGTGACCCCTTCCCCGTTCTCCGTTTCCTTGGCTGCGGTCGTGCCGCCTCTTCCGTCTCCGGCCGTCTCTTCCGTGTCTCCTGCGGTCTCAGTGGAGGTGCTACCGTCTTGTCAACCGTCCCCTGCTCCTGTGCGTACGACAGCGAGGCAGTCTCGGCAACCCTCGTCCACATCTTTGGTGTCATCTGCTTCCTCGCAGGGCGTGGTTGGCGCTCCCCGGCCTCATTATACGACTTGCGTCAGTGACCTTAAGCGTTGGCCGTTGCCGCCTGATCTGGATGTTCCAGAGTATATGATACCCCCTCAGACGCGGGGGATCCGTAACTCTTCCGACCTTGAGGATTTGATTTGGGAGGCTTATAAGAAGTATCCTTACGATTTTTTCTCTGAAAAGTACGCTTCTACCTCTTGAGGACTATGTTCCTCGCATATGATTTCTTTGTATTTTGTGTATCCTTTTTTGTGCGTGGCTGTGGGGTGCGGGTAGGGTGGGTGTGTGTGTGTGTGTGTGGGTGGGGTGGGTTATGCTTCTCGGTTCCTGCGTGCTCCGGTTTGTGTTGTGTGTTTCTTTGTATGGCTTGTTTGTAGGTGTGCGGTTCCTGTGCGTTTGTGTGTCTGGTTGTGGATGTCGTGTGCGCTTGTTTGTCATATTGCGTGCCCTTCAGGCTGTTGGCGTGTTTCGGCCAAGGTTTATGCTCTTTGTTATGTTTTGCCATTATATTTTGCCTCCAATTTGTTATTGGAGGTCTGTTCCTTTTATTGTTTTTATCTTTATTATTGTATGTTTATCGTTTTGTGTTTGGTGCCTCCCATCTGTGTTTGCGGTGCTGGTAGGCTTGTTATGTGTGAGTTTTGTTTGTGTTTCCCCTATGCTTATATTCCGCTGTGTTTATTTTTTGTTGTGTTTTGTGTATGCGCTTTTGTGTGTTTTGTGGTCAGCCCTTCCGGCTGGTCTTCTCTTGATTTGTTCCTTTGTCCGTGTACATATGTGTGCTTTGTATTTTGTGCTTGTGTTCTATGTTATCTTTGTTTATGCTTTTATTGTAACTTATACGCATGCTTGCATGTAAAAATAAAAAAAAAATAAAAAAAAACTGCTTTGAATCCACCGGGTACAACGTTACCTGCACTTTTCACCCTTCCATCCTCTGTCATTCTTGCTGGTGCTAGGTACTCTGTCCAGGAGTATATTCCTTCTCCTCGACTTTGTAACAAGTGCTGGAGGTTTGGGCATGGTGCCCTCCGCTGCTCTGGGACTGTCTCTCTCTGTCCTTTGTGTGGGGGTGAAGGTCACTCTAAGCCGGAGTGCACTTCTCCCCAAGCTCGCTGCCTCAACTGCGGTGAGGCCCATCCTACCTTCTCCCGTGCCTGTGTCCATTACAAGCTTGAGGCAGCCGTCCTCAACCTGAAGCACCGAGAGCGTTTATCTTTTCCTGAGGCGAGGCGCCAGGTTCGCCGGCTCCCGCCTTATGCTAATGTCTCTTATGCTCGCGTGTTGCGCTCTTCCTCTCCTCGTCCTTCCCTCCTTCCTCAGACTCACAACCGTTTCCGGGCCTTGGACCCTGATACGCCCACTGCCCCCTCCTCTGTTCCTTTGCGTTCTGTCCCGAGGGGTCCCCCTCCTGGTCCTCTGTCTGGGGTTCCCCTTCTTTCTACCCGGTCTGTCATGTCTCCTGTGTCTTCTTCCTTGTCTCCCTCCGATCCTCCTTCCCGTCCTCTTCCTCCATCTATCGGCCTACCCCGCCGCCTGTCGGTGCAGGCGGATGTCCATCGCTCTCCTAACGGCCGTCGTGTGTGCTCTCGTTCAGCTTCTCCTGTTGAGACACTGGAATCCGTTGCCCGGTACGTAGTTGCTGGGACACCAGTCTCTTTAAGTCAGAAGCGTAAGCCTGGCTCCTCTCCTTCCTCCTCCCCGGCAGGTAAGAAGGCTTTGCTTTCTTCCTCAGCTCCTACTTCTGGCTCTGTTGCTCCTTCCACTCCCATTTCAGTGATTGCGCCCCCTGTTTCTGCTATGGAGGTTTCTTTGGCCCCTGCTTCCCTTTCGGTTGCTGCTCTTGCTGAGGTGCGCTCCCCTCTTTCTACTCCCCCTCTTCCTGCTGCTCTCCTTGACTGCTCCTCTCCGTTGTCTCCTCCTCTTCCTCCTCCTCCGGACCCCGCCCGCCCACCTCTGATCTGTTCTCCCGTTTCCTTCCCTCCGTCTTTGCTCAGTTTACCCATGCCCCCTAACCCTGACTTTGCTGACCCTGATCCCGACCCTGATATTCTTTAACGTGCTCTGTTGCTCTTTCGCCTTTGTTTCTTCCTTGTTCTCTGTTTTTGTCCTTTCTCTTCTCGTCGTTGTCCATTCTTCAGTGGAACGTTCGAGGTTATTACGCCAATTTCCTCGAACTCCAACTTCTGATTTCGCGGTTTTCGCCCCTTTGTGTCTGTCTCCAGGAGCCGATGCTTGGTGCTCGTCCTGTCGTTTTCGTGGCTATTCCTTTCTCTCCCCCCCCCCAGCCGTTGCTGGGGCTTCTAATTCTTCTGCTCTCTTGATTCGTGCTGATGTTTCCTTTGTTCCTTTACTTTTTCCTTCCCCTCTCCATTGTTCTGCTGCTCGTATCTTTGTGGGGAAATGGTACACAGTTTGTTAAATTTATCTCCCCCCGAGTGTCCCGCTTTCTCTTCCTGATTTGAAACACCTCTTAGACTCCTTGCTGGAGCCTGTGCTCCTGCTGGGTGACTTCAATTATCGTCATTCTCTTTGGGGTGACGTTCTGACGAATACCCGGGGTCGCCTTCTTGAGTCGTTTCTCCTCTCTTCTTCCCTGTCTCTTCTGAATTCTGGTGAGCCCACTCATTTGGACTCTCGGATTTCACGTGGCAGGTTCTTGATGACCTCCATGGAAGTAATCATTTCCCCATCCTTGTTTCCTTTTTCTCTTTTCGCCCTTCTCTCTCTTTCCCTAGGTGGCAGTTTGCTAAGGCGGACTGGACCCTATTTACCCTCAATGCTGCTCTCTCTGACCTCTCCCTTCTGCCTCTCTCGCGCTCTCCTCCTTTTTCATGACACTGTCTTCAACGCTGCCCTCCGCTCTATTCCTCGCTCTTCCTCTCGGGGTCCACGGAAGTGCGTTCCCTGGTGGAATGCGGACTGTGCTCGTGCTGTCCGCTGTAAGCGTGCAGCCTGGAAGAGGCACCACCATAGGCAGACGACCGATTCTTTTTTCTTTCGGAAAGCGAGTGCGGTGGCCTGTAGGGCCATCAGTATGGCTAAACGTGAATGTTGGGCATCTTATGTCTCAACAATTACGTCCGAAACTCCTCTGGCCCAGGTCTGGAAGCGTATTCGCAAGATAGCGGGTAAGTTCGTTCCCGATGTTTCACCGGTCCTTCACCTCCATGATACTCTTGTGGCGGACCCGTTGCAGGTCGCTTCTGTACTGGGTTCCCACTTTTCTTCTGTTAGCTCTGGTCTTCATCTTCCAAAATCTTTCCTTCTTCGTAAACCTGTCCTTGAGTCTCGTCCTTTAGATTTCTGCACTCGTCTTCAGCTTCCCTATAATGATCCCTTCTCTCTCTCTGAACTTCGTTATGCCCTGGCCCTCTGCGGTTCTACGGCGGCGGGCTCCGATGGTATTCATTATGAGATGCTTCGCCATCTCCCTCCGTGCACGTCTCAGTATTTACTGAGTCTGTATAATCGGATCTGGGAGTCGTCGTCAGTCCCTGAGGACTGTTTCTCGATGCCGTTTTCCTCCCTGTTCGCAAACCAGGGTCTCTGGGTACTTCCCCTAAGGACTTCCGCCCTATTGCCCTCACAACTTGTGTCTGCAAACTCTTTGAACGTATGGTTAACGTTCGTCTGATGTGGTTCCTGGAACACCATCACCTCCTCTCCCCTTCTCAATTTGGTTTCCGCAAGTGCCGCACCACGACGGATGTCCTGGTGAACTTGGAGGTCTATATTCGTACTGCTTTTGCTGCGAAGACCTCCGTTGTTGCCGTCCTTTTTGACCTGGAAAAGGCTTACGACACCACTTGGCGGTATCATATTCTATCTCAACTTCATTCTTTTGGCCTTCGTGGTCGTTTCCCTCTCTTTCTCTGCAGCTTCCTCTCTCGTCGTTCCTTTCGGGCGCGCCTTGGTACTGCTGTCTCTGCCTCTTTTCAGCAATACGAAGGTGTGCCCCAGGGTAGTGTTCTGAGCACTACTCTTTTTCGGGTTGCCCTCAATGGTCTTCTTTCCTCTCTTCCTTCAGGTGTCTTCTCCGCTCTCTATGTCGATGATGTTACCCTTTGCTGTCAGGGTGATGATTCGCCTCTCCTTCAGCGCCGGCTTCAACTTGCAATTGATGCCGTGTCGTCTTGGGCCACAGATCATGGCTTCAAGTTCTCTACTTCTAAGACTTGTGCCATGACTTTTACGCGGAAACGGGTCGTTCTTCGTCCCTTATTGTCACTTTATGGTCATCCCCTTGAGTACAAGGATTCCGCGAAGCTTTTGGGGTTATTCCTTGACACTCGTTTGTCTTGGTCTCCCCATATCTCTTACCTCCATGTTGAGTGCTCTAAGGCCCTTACCCTCCTTCGGGTCTTGTCCCATACTTCTTGGGGAGCAGATAGGCGCACTCTCCTTGCTTTACATTCCTCTCTCGTCCTGTCTAAGCTCGATTATGGTTGCCCTGCTTACTCGTCTGCTTCTCCTTCTACTTTTCGCCGTCTTGATGCTTTGCACCATACTGGGTTGCGCCTCAGTTCTGGTGCCTTTCGTTCGACTCCCGTCCTTAGCTTGTATGTTGACACTGGCTTCCTGTCTCTCCAAGACCGCCGTGATTGCTACTGTCTTCGCTATCTTGCGCGGTCCTTACAATATCCTTCCTCTCGCCTCTGTCGTGCTTTAACATTTACTCCTCCTGCGGTTCCTGTTCCTCTTCACCACCTCCCTCTTTCTGTCCGGTTATCTCGCCAACAGGACTCTCTTTCCGTTCGTATTTCTAATGTTTCTCCTCGTGTTGTTCCTTCTTTGCCCCCGTGGAGAGTCCCTCTTCCGCGGTTTTGTACATCCTTGACCCGTATCACTAAAGCTTTTACCCCTCCTACGGTTCTAAAACGCCTTTTCCTTGAGCACTTTTCTTCTCACTCCCGCTCCGTTTCTGTCTTCACCGATGTGTCTAAGTCTGCGGAGGGTGTTGGCTACTTTGTTGTTTTTCCTGATCGCACTTATATGTGTCGCTTACCTCCGGAGACTAGCATCTTTACAGCGGAGCTTTATGCTATTCTCTATGCTCTTCGTCTCCTGCTTTCTCGTTGTCAGTCTTCCTTTGTAGTTGTTGTTGACTCTCGTAGTGCCCTCATGGCTCTCGGGTCCTTTAATCCGGTTCATGCAGTAGTTGTCGAGATCCAGCATTGGCTGTTTCTTGTTCACAGTAAATTTAAGTCGGTTGAGTTTTGTTGGGTTCCCAGCCATATTGGTGTGTCTTTAAATGAGCGTGCGGATGCTGCCGCCAAGGAAGCTGTCCGCTCTTGTCCTGTCTCTCGTAAAGGTATTCCATATTCCGACTTTTACCCGGTTATCCATTCCTCCGTCCTTACCCGTTGGCAGGCTTCTTGGTCGTCTGTTACTGGTAACAAACTACGCACTCTTAAATGTTGTGTTTCCTCGTGGCCGTCCTCCTACCACCGTAACCGGCGATGGGAAACAGCTCTGGCGAGGTTGCATATTGGCCATACTCGCTTAACCCATGGGCACTTGATGGAGCGCCGCCCAGCTCCTTATTGTCCTAGTTGCATTGTCCCTCTTACGGTCGTGCATGACCTTCTTGAATGTCCTGACTTCCAGGACGAGCGTATGTCTTGCTTTCCGACCGCCCCTCGTGGTCACCTGTCCCTCAATAGAATTTTTGGTGACTCGGATACTTTTGATATCGTTCGCCTTATGCGTTTTTGTTCTCGTATTGGCATCCTTGGTGATATTTAGCGCCCTCTGATTATTCTGCGCATTTGATGGCGCTACATAGCTTTCCCGGTTTGGCCCCCTCCCCGCTCAGCTCGTTGTCGCCGTGAGGGGGCTTAGTGGGCGGCTGCCGGAGTGTGATGCTCCTTGGGACAGTCCTCTGTCCTTTTCTAGCCTCGTGCTCCTGCTGCCGTCCTCTCCAATTCTGCTGGGCACCTTTTCCTTTTCCTTCTGTTTCGTTTTTCTCCCCCCTCTTCTCCTATCTGCTTGCCGTTTCCTGCCGACCTTTTGCTTGTTCTGGTTCTTCCCTTGAACTTCTTCTATTTTGACGCCCGGGTGCTTGAGGAGGCATACTCTTGCACCCGTAGAACTGTAGTACCCGACGTCGAGAGCGAGGGGAACCTTTTATTGTCAATCCCCCTTTCTTCACTGAACCCGATCTCGACGGACTGTCGGTTTCTTAAGGTGGCGTTTGTGGGGCTTATACTCACGACGCACCCCTAGGAGGCCCCGGCAAGATCGGCGATAGCTTCTTGTTGGGTGTCCTGCCTCTAATTGTGGCTCCATGGTGGGTGTGGGGGCAAATTCGTGAATGAATTCTTCTTTTCGTAATGATGATGACCCCTGTTTCGGCCGTTTCTAGTTTACCTTCTCAGGCTCATGGGGTGGGCGACCAAGCCCCCGATTCAGTCCGTGTTGGAAGACCGGGCTCTGTAGCCTCCGCTGCATTGGGCCCCGACCTTGCTCCTCCTTTGGCTTCTCTGACTCCTTCCCCTGGCTCCCCTCCCTCCTCTGTGGTTGGGTCGAGCCCCAAGCCCCCAGTGGTGACTACCTCGTCCCCTGGCGCGGCTCCTTCTCTAGTTGTAACTACTGCGCCTTTTAACCCCTCTCTCTCTGGGGGTTCTCACCGCCGTCCTCGTCACGGCCGCCCTCGCTTGATTCCTTTCAGTTCTGCTACCTATCAAGCCTTGTTTGGTCCCGCTTCGTGGGCTAAATATTTTGATCTCCTCCCTCTTGATTCTGCGCCTCCTGACGATTTCTCCCTCCATCGACATCTCGTTGATTCCGTGGATGCCTCCATTACTTTCAACCCCACTCGTCTCGGTACACGTGTCGTTGCTGCTCCTTCTCAGGATGCTGCTTCCCGCTTGGCTGCCTTATCCTGCCTTGGCCAGACCCCTGTTCGGGTCTCGAAGAACGCTCAGTTGAATGCCAGTGTTGGCACTATTTTGCTCCCGCCCCATGTTGCGACCGGCATTCGGGACCTGCGCGACTGCCACGACGATATTCGGCATATCCTTGCTGCCCAGGGCCATTCTATTCTCCAGGTGGACACGTTTACTCGTCCCCCTCGTGGTAGTCGCCGTCAACCCCTCCGGGTTGTGAAGATTACCTTTGATGGTAGGACCCTTCCACCCTCTGTCATTCTTGCTGGTGCCAGGTGCTCTGTCCAGGAGTACATTCCTTCTCCTCGGCTCTGCAACAAGTGCTGGAGGTTTGGGCATGGTGCCCTCCGCTGCTCCGGGACTGTCTCTCTCTGTCCTTTGTGTGGTGGCGAAGGTCACTCTAAGTCGGAGTGCACTTCTCCCCAGGCTCGTTGCCTCAACTGCGGTGAGGCCCATCCTACCTTCTCCCGTGCGTGTGTCCATTACAAGCTTGAGGCAGCCGTCCTCAACTTGAAGCACCAGGAGTGTTTATCTTTTCATGAGGCGAGACGCCAGGTTCGCCAGCTCCCGCCTTATGCTAATATCTCTTATGCTCGCGTGTTGCGCTCTTCCTCTCCTCGTCCTTCCCGCCTTCCTCAGACTCACAACCGTTTCCGGGCCTTGGACCCTGCTGCGCCCACTGCCCCCTCCTCTGTTCCTTTGGGTTCTCTCCCAAAGGATCCTCCTTCTGGTCCTCTGTCTAGGGTTCCCCTTCCTTCTACCTGGTCTGTCGTGTCTCCTGTGTCTTCTTCATCGTCTCCCTCCGTTCCTCCTTCCCATCCTTCCCCTCCGTCTCTTGACTCTCCCCGCCGCCTGTCGGTGCGGGCTGATGTCCATCGCTCTCCAAACGGCCTTCATGTGTGCTCTCGTTCAGCTTCTCCTGTTGAGACGCTAGAATCCGTTGCCCAGTACGTGGTTGCTGGGACACCTGTCTCTTTACGTCAGAAGCGTAAGCCTGGCTCCTCTCCTTCCTCCTCCCCGGCAGGTAAGAAGGTTTCGCTTTCTTCCTCGGCCCCTACTTCTGCCTCTTTCGCTCCTTCCCCACCCATTGTCAGAAAATCCGACACCATTTAATAATCATGCATATAATTGCTGCTGTATTACCAACAAGTTACCCATAGAAAACGTAACTTGTAGTGGAATTACCGTCTAAAGAAAACGGGATATCATCACCACATACCATTATAAATTCACCAGCTATTCTGCTGGGAATTATTCTTAAATACATTAGTCTTTGGACTTTACCATCATAAAACATCTCATATAAATTAACTTAATTATCAATATTAAAGTAGAGTAAATGTGACCCTTCTATCACTTTCTGACATTTGGACAATGTAGGCCAGGCGTCAGTGAGGGAGGGAGGGCAGCCATTGTTGTGTCACCTCCGAGACGTGTGGAGCAAATTCGGCTCCTATCATATCTGGACAATGTCGGCCAGTAGCGTCAATAGTATGGAGTGTTAGACATTATTGAGACCAGAGGCGCAGGGAGCAAATTCGGCTCCTGTTAATTTTACTTGGACGAAGTGTTATGGAAACCAAAGGTGTACCATTATCACACGCTGTCAACAAATTCAAGTTAAGTGTCTTTCCGAAACCCGTATATCTATCATTAGTGGCCATTAATGTCATTGGGTAGGGTGCCCCGGTTAGATCACGAAATCGCCTCATACTAAAGGTAATTAAGCCAGGTCTTCAATGTTCCATGTACAGTATTTTCTCTGATATAGCTTGTCATATATAGGTATCTGACTTTACAGCTAGCGCCCTTTTAACAGGTCAAGACGAGGAAGCAAGGCTTTGTGCATCAGTTACTGGGTGATGGAAGCTACCTCAAAGAGGATAATTTGGTGTCTACACCCTAGTTATACCTGGTGGACTAACCTGCTGTACTATAAGATAAGGAACCTCTTCAATGTATGTAGTCTATTACTGTAGTTTGATTGGCTGCATATATAAATTTAATAAACCCCCCTAATGTGTAGAGGATCGATTTGTGAGATTATGAGATTATTGCAGAAATACAGTCCACTTATCATTATACAAATTGCTATCGAAGTATATAAATTAATGTAAATATAAATTCATATAAATTAAATAAATATAAATCTCACAGGTCGGTTTCCACACCCATTTCGGTGGTTGCGCCCCCTGTTCCTGCTATGGAGGTTTCTTTAGCCCCCGCTTCCCTCTCAGTTGCTGCCCTTGCTGAGGTACGCTCCCCTCTTTCTACCCCTCCTCTTCCTGCTGCTGTCCTTGCCTGCTCCTCTCCGATGTCTCCTCCTCTTCCTCCTCCTCCTCCTCCTCCTCCGGACCCTGCCCGCCCACCCCTGATCTGTTCTCCCGTTTCCTTCCCTCCGTCTTTGCTCAGTTTACCCATGCCCCCTAACCCTGACTTTGCTGACCCTGATCCCGACCCTGATATTCTTTAACGTGCTCTGTTGCTCTTTCGCCTTTGTTTCTTCCTTGTTCTCTGCTTTTGTCCTTTCTCTTCTCTTCGTTGTCCATTCTTCAATGGAACGTTCGAGGTTATTACGCCAATTTCCTCGAACTCCAACTTCTGATTTCGCGGTTTTCGCCCCTTTGTGTCTGTCTCCAGGAGCCGATGCTTGGTGCTCGTCCTGGTCGTTTTCGTGGCTATTCCTTTCTCTCCCCGTCCCCCCCACAGCTGTTGCTGGGGCTTCTAATTCTTCTGCTCTTTTGATTTGTGCTGATGTTCCCTTTCTGCCTTTACTTTTTCCTTCGCCTCTCTATTGTTCAGCTGCTCGTATCTTTGTGGGGAAATGGTACACTGTTTGTTCCATTTATCTCCCCCCGAGTGTCCCGCTTTCTCTTCCTGATTTGAAACACCTCCAAGACTGCTTGCCGGAGCCTGTGCTCCTGCTGGGTGACTTCAATTGTCGTCATTCTCTTTGGGGTGACGTTCTGACGAATACCCGGGGTCACCTTCTTGAGCCGTTTCTCCTCTCTTCTTCCCTGTCTCTTCTGAATTCTGGTGATCCCACTCATTTGGACTCTCGGACTCGCACTCTTTCTTGTCTTGATCTTTCTCTCTGCTCTTCTTCTCTTTACTTAGATTTCACGTGGCAGGTTCTTGATGACCTCCATGGAAGTGATCATTTCCCCATCCTTGTTTCCTTTTTCTCTTTTCGCCCTTCCCTCTCTTTCCCTTGATGGCAGTTTGCTAAGGCGGACTGGACCCTATTTTCCCTCAGTGCTACTCTCTCTGACCTCTCCCTTCTGCCTCTCTCTCGCGCTCTCCTCCTTTTTCATGACACTGTCTTCAACGCTGCCCTCCGCTCTATCCCTCGCTCTTCCTCTCGGGGTCCACGAAAGAGCGTTCCCTGGTGGAATGCGAACTGTGCTCGGGCTGTCCGCTGTAAGTGTGCAGCCTGGAAGAGGCACCGCCGTAGGCAGACGACCGATTCTTTTCTTTTCTTTCGGAAAGCGAGTGCAGTGGCCCGTAGGGCCATCCGTACAGCTAAACGTGAATGTTGGGCATCTTATGTCTCAACAATTACGTCCGAAACTCCTCTGGCCCAGATCTGGAAGCGTATCCGCAAGATAGCGGGTAAATTCGTTCCCGATGTTTCACCGGTCCTTCACCTCCATGATACTCTTGTGGCGAACCCGTTGCAGGTCGCTTCCGTACTGGGTTCCCACTTTTCTTCTGTTAGCTCTGGTCTTCATCTTCCCCAATCTTTTCTTCTTCGTAAACCTGTCCTTGAGTCTCGTCCTTTAGATTTCTGCACTCGTCTTCACCTACCATATAATGATCCCTTCTCTCTCTCTGAACTTCGTTATGCCCTGGCCCTCTGCGGTTCTACGGCGGCGGGCTCCGATGGTATTCATTATGAGATGCTTCGCCATCTCCCTCCGTGCACGTCTCAGTATTTACTGAGTCTGTATAATCGGATCTGGGAGTCGTCGTCAGTCCCTGAGGACTGGCTCGATGCCGTTGTCCTCCCTGTTCGCAAACCGGGGTCTCTGGGTACTTCCCCTAAGGACTTTCGCCCTATTGCTCTCACAAGTTGTGTCTGCAAACTCTTTGAACTTATGGTTAACGTTCGTCTGATGTGGTTCCTGGAACACCATCACCTCCTCTCCCCTTCTCAATTTGGTTTCCGCAAGTGCCGCAGCACGACGGACGTCCTGGTGAACTTGGAGGTCTATATTCGTACTGCTTTTGCTGCGAAGACCTCCGTTGTTGCCGTCCTTTTTGACCTGGAAAAGGCTTAAGACACCACTTGGAGATATCATATTCTATCTCAACTTCATTCTTTTGGCCTTCGTGGTCATCTCCCTCTCCGTCTCCGCAGCTTCCTCTCTCGTCGTTCCTTTCGGGTGCGCCTTGGTACCGCGCTCTCTGCCTCTTTTCAGCAATACGAAGGTGTGCCCCAGGGTAATGTTCTGAGCACTACTCTTTTTCTGGTTGCCCTCAATGGTCTTCTTTCTTCTCTTCCTTCTAGTGTCTTCTCCGCTCTCTATGTCGATAATCTTACCCTTTGCTGTCAGGGTGATGATTCGCCTCTCCTTCAGCGCCGGCTTCAACTTGCAATTGATGCCGTGTCGTCTTGGGCCACCGATCATGGCTTCAAGTTCTCTACTTCTAAGACTTGTGCCATGGCTTTTACGCGGAAACGGGTTGTTCTTCGCCCATCTTTGTCACTTTATGGTCATCCCCTTGAATACAAAGATTCCGCAAAGCTTTTGGGGTTATTCCTTGACACTCGTTTGTCTTGGTCTCCCCATATCTCTTACCTCCGTGTTGAGTGCTCTAAGGCCCTTACCCTCCTTCGGGTCTTGTCCCATACTTCTTGGGGAGCAGATAGGCGCACTCTCCTTGCTTTACATTTCTCTCTTGTCCTGACTAAGCTCGATTATGGTTGCCCTGCTTACTCGTCTGCTTCTCCTTCTACTTTTCGCCGTCTTGATGCTTTGCACCATACTGGGTTGCGCCTAAGTTCTGGTGCCTTTCGTTCGACTCCCGTCCTTAGCTTGTATGTTGACACTGGCTTCCTGTCTCTCCAGGACCGCCGTGATCGCTACTGTCTTCGCTATCTAGCGCGGTCCTTACAACATCCTTCCTCTCGCCTCTGTCGTGCTTTAACTTTTACCCCTCCTGAGGTTCCTGTTCCTCTTCACCACCTCCCTCTTTCTGTCCGGTTATCTCGCCTCCAGGATTCTCTTTCCGTTCGTATTTCTAATGTTTCTCCTCGTGTTGTTCCTTCTTTGCCCCCGTGGAGAGTCCCTCTTCCGCGGTTTTGTACTTCCTTGACCCGTATCACTAAAGCTTTTACCCCTCCTACGGTTCTAAAACGCCTTTTACTTGAGCACTTTTCTTCTCACTCCCGCTCCGTTTCTGTCTTCACCGATGGGTCTAAGTCGGCGGACGGTGTTGGCTACTCTGTTGTTTTTCCTGATCGCACTTATATGTGTCGCTTACCTCCGGAGACTAGTATCTTTACAGCGGAGCTTTATGCTATTCTCTATGCTCTTCGTCTCCTGCTTTCTCGTCGTCAGTCCTCCTTTGTAGTTGTTGTTGACTCTCGTAGTGCCCTCATGGCTCTCAGGTCCTTTAATCCGGTTCATCCAGTAGTTGTCGAGATCCAGCATTGGCTGTTTCTTGTTCACAGTAAATTTAAGTCGGTTTAGTTTTGTTGGGTTCCCAGCCATATTGGTGTGTCTTTAAATGAGCGTGCGGATGCTGCCGCCAAGGAAGCTGTCCGCTCTTGTCCCATCTCTCGTAAAGGCATTCCGTATTCCGACTTTTACCCGGTTATCCATTCCTCAGTCCTTACCCGTTGGCAGGCTTCTTGGTTGTCTGTTACTGGTAACAAGCTACGTACTCTTAAATGTTGTGTTTCCTCGTGGCCGTCCTCCTTCCACTGTAACCGGCGGTGGGAAGCAGCTCTGCAGAGATTGCGTATTGGCCATACTCGCTCAACCCATGGTCACCTGATGGAGCGCCGCCCTGCTCCTTATTGTCCCAGTTGCATTGTCCCTCTTACGGTCGTGCATGTCCTTCTTGAATGTCCTGACTTCCAGGACGAGCGTGTGTCTTGCTTTCCGACCGCCCCTCGCGGTCACCTGTCCCTCAATAGAATTCTTGGTGACTCGGATACTTTTGATATCGTTCGCCTTATGCGTTTTTGTTCTCGTATTGGCATCCTTGGTGACATTTAGCGCCCTCTGATTAATCTGCACATTTGATGGTGCTACATAGCCTTCCCGGTTTGGTGCCTTCTTTTGATAATTACTTACTTACTTCTGCTTTGAAATTACCATTGAAAATTAAATTCATTGAAACTCCCACATGCAGCATTTCCAAAGAATCTGGCATGGAAAAAGTATTGCAGAAATGCAAACTTATTGTTTGGGATGAATATACAATGGCACACAAAAAATAGCTCGAGGCTCTTGATCGATCATTGCAAGATTTCCGTGGTAACATCAGACCATTTGGGAACGCATTAATATTGCTTGCAGTAGATTTCAGGCAAACATTACCTGTAATTCCTCGATTGACACCAGCAGACGAAATAAATGCTACCCTGAGATACTATACTTTGTGGCGCCACGTAAAGACGTTAAAATTTACTACAAATGTGCGTGTCCAGCTTCAAAAAGATCCATCAGCTGAGATATTCTCACATCAATTTCTGGAAATTAGGAACGGAAACGTGCCGGTTGATCCGACCTCAGGACGAATTTCATTCCCTCATAACTTTTAAAATTTAGTGACGTCAAAAGAAGAATTGGTTGAAAAAGTATTTCCCAATATTCAAACCAATTATAAGACTCACGATTGGCTGAGTGAACGAGCTATTCTTGCGGCTAAGAACAAAGACGTCTACCAACTAAACAATATTATTCAGTCTAACATCCAAGGCAAGGCAGTCACATACAAGTCTGTCCATACTGTTGAGGAAGCAGATGAAGCGGTTATTTATCCAACACAATTGTTGTATTCTTTCGATCTACCAGGGATACCAACACACGTACGTCAATTGAAATTCGGTTTGCCAATTATTATGTTATGAAATATCAACCAGTCAAAAACATTGCAAGGCCACGCGCCTTGCAGTAAAAAAAATAAACAACAATGTCGCAGAAGCAACAATCTTGACAGGACCTTTCAAAGGTGAAGATGTCCTCATTCCTTGCATTCATTTTATTCCAATAGATATGCCGTTTCAACTTAAGTGATTGTAATTTCCAATTCGATTGGCGTTTGCAATCACCCTCAACAAAGCTCAGGACCAATCTTTAGAATTGTGCAGTTTATATCTAGACACGGATTGCTTCTCTCATGGACAATTATATGTTGCGTGTTCTAGAGTCGGCAAACCAGACAATCTCTATATCTTCACAGACAATGGAACAGCAAAAAATATTGTATACCCACAAGCATTGTGAAATTAAAATATTGGAAACGTGTGCTTTCTCTTTTCTCTCTTTCTCATTTAACCAGATTGAGCCACAGCAACGCGTGGCGGGTACAGCTAGTAAATATCAGTACCCCGCCACGCGTTGCTGTGGCTCAATCTGGTTAATTGGGAAAGAAAGAAAATAGAAAGTGCACGTTTCTAATATGTTTAATTTCACAATGCTTGTGGGTAAAAAAATCTAAACTATTGGGACCTACTAAAGAGCCTAAATCTGTACTCTCTTGAGCGCAGGCGGGAGAGATAAATAATAATTTACACGTGGAAAATATTAGAGGGGCTGGTCCCAAAGCTGCCCACAGAAATAACATCACATGAGACCAGAAGGCATGGCAGGATGTGCAGAATACCCCCGTTGAAAAGCAGAGGTGCAACAGGTACTCTGAGGGAGAACTGTCAGCATCAGAGGCCCGAGACTGTTCAACACGCTTCCGCTACACATAAGGGGCATAACTGGCAATCCCCTCACAGTGTTCAAGAGAGAACTGGATAAGCACCTCCAAAGGATACCTGATCAACCAGGCTGTGGCTCATACGTCATATACCAGGCTGCGAGCAGCCGCGTCCAACAGCCTGGTTCATCAGTCCAGCAACCAGGAGGCCTGGTCGACGACCGGGCCGCGGGGACGCTAAGCCCCGGAAGCACCTCAAGGTAACCTCAAGGTAACCAAGAGTATACAACATTTTTTGTTGTTCCATTGTCTGTGGAGATATAGAGATTGTCTGGCTTACCTACTCTAGAACACGAAACATATAATTGTCCATGTGAGAAGCAATCCATGTCTAGATATAAACTGTACAATTCTAAAGATTGGCCCTGAACTTTGTTGATGGTGATTGCAAACGCCAATCGAATTGGAAATTACAATCTCTTATATTGAAATGGCATATCTGTTGGAATAATAGGAATGCGAGGAATAAGGACATCTTCACTATTCAAAGGTCTTGTCAAGATTTTTGCTTCTGCAACGTTACTGATTAATTTTTTTTACTGCTAGGCGCGTGGCCTTGAAAAGTTTTGGCTGGTTGATATTTCGCAACATAATAATTCTCAAGCCGATTTTCAATTGCCGTACGTGTGATGGTATCCCTGGCAGATCGAGTGAATTCAACAATTCTGCTGGATAATTAACCGCTTCATCTGCTTCTTCAACAGTATCGACGGACTTGTATGTGACTGCCTTGCATTGGATGTTAGATTGAGTAATAATGTTATGTTCTTAGACCTCTTTGTTCTTAGCCGCAAGAATAGCTCGTTCACTCAGTTAATCGTGAGTCTTATAATTGGTTTGAATATTGGGAAATACTTTTTCAACCAATTCTTCTTTTGACGTCACTAAATTGTAGAAGTTAGGAGTCAATGAAATTCGTCCTGAGGTCAGATCAACAGGCGCATTTCCATTTCCAATATCCATAAATTCATGTGAGAATATCTCAGCTGATAGATCGTTTTGCAGCTGGACACGTATATTTGTAGTTAATTTAAATGTCTTTGTGTGGCGCCACAAAGTAGAGTATTTCAGTCAAGCTTTTATTTGGTCAGCTGGTGTCAATCGAGAAATTACAGGTAATGTTTGCCTGAAATCTCCTGCAAGTAATATTAATGGGTTCCCAAATGGCCTGATGTTTCCACGCAAATCTTGCAATGATCGATCAAGAGCCTCGAGCGATTTTTTGTGGGCCATTGTACATTCATCCCAAAAAGTAAGTTTGCATTTCTGCAATACTTTTCCCATGCCGGATGCTTTGGAAATGATGCATGTGGGAGTTTCAATGAATTGCATGTTCAATGCCAGTTTCAAAGCTGAAGTAGCAGTTCTTCCACCTGGTAGCAATGTCGCAGCCATTCCAGACGATGCAAGAGATATGGTTATGCCATTTTGGGATCAAAATGCTGCCAGAATCCATCTAATTAGGACGCTTTTACCAGTTCCTCTTAGTGCATTTTTAGAAGGTTTCTCCAACCCGCTATTGACAGTTTGAATTAATTGAATGTAAATGCTTCTTTGCTCAAGCGTTAGCTTAGGAATATTTGATTGCACATATGACAACAGATCACCCATGTTGTAATTTTGTTCACAACGCAATTCTACATCGAAATCGAACGAAGCAGCAGCAGATCGATTCGGTGATGGCATTTCCAATTGATTGAGATTTTTGTTCATGATTTCTAAGCACATATCTTCAATGAATATCAACGCTTCGTTGTAGATTTATGCTGTGAAATCCATGTTTATATTTGAATTTTCCTTGCTTATTCAACGGATAATATCTACAGCCATGTGCTATTTATATTCTCCCATAACTCTGTTGGAGATGAAGGAGAGCAGGCGGTCAATATGATTGCAACAAAGCACGAATTTGATTTGGATTTGACGTGTTGGATGCATATTAATGCATACATCCCAGTGTCGGTCGTTCTCCAATAAATTCATAGCTTTATATGCACTACAGAAAGTGGCGTGTGTAACGCCGTTGACAAATCTCAATTGCTGGAAAGACGTTGTACCTTGCACATTTACCAAAAGCATTTAAGAAAGAAGCATTAATTTTGATTGGGATGCACGGTGTGCAGTCTGCCTTTCATAGTTTATTTGAATATGCCCGGTTGTCTGTCGACTCGCTCTCCTTGTTTACCTCGTTCAAATTATTTTCTACTGGCATTCCATGTGTAATTCGTAGGCACTTCCGAATACAGCAGTGTTTTCGCAAACGCGTCATTTTGACATAACGTGAAGAAAGCAGTTAACCTTTGAGCCGGTTAACCTTCATAGTTGTTTGTTGCACATTTGCAGCTGTGAAATAAACGTGTTGTCCATGTTGTTGTTTTCAAAAACAAAAACGAAAAATACTAACGAAATATTTAAATTCAAACGCAGATCAATCGACACAGATCAATCGACACAGATCAATTTCATCACCAATTGCACTGAAAAATAAGAACAGTTAAAAGAACGAAATGAAAAAAAATGAAAAAAGAAACAAATAAGCTATACCCCCTGCAGAAGCCCAAAAGCTCCTGCCTCAAGTTTTCAAAATCCTTAACACCAGCACTCCTCCCTACCTTATAAGTCCAGTTAAATATATTCCATTGATGCAATGCTTCAAATGCTTCATGTACAGACATGAAAGACGCAAATGCAGAAATCCACAAATTTGCTCTAAGTGCTCAGTAGATGGACATTTTTACACTCAGTGCTCGGCCCCCCCCCCCCTAAAATACACTAATTGCCAAGGTGCTCACTCAGCAGTAAATAAATCTTGCACTCTGAGGAAAAAAATTCTGAAAACTCTTCATACTAACCAACTTCGCACTCATGAACAACCTCATTCTTCCTCAACCTCCCAAAACCCATTCTATCACCAAACAGCATCAGCCAACTCCATGTCCTATGCCAGTGCCCTTAATGCTTTCCCTTACCAACACCAACACTACCCTTCTACTGCCCATCATACTCACCCCTCTCCACATCTCTTCCCCCACTCACCATCTCCATCCTACTCTCCTCTCTGGAACTTGACAAAAAAATATGAGAGTCACAGCCTGTGTCCAAGCAGCATATTTGCAAGCTAAAGACGAAGGTCGAGAATTTGCTGACTACCTTCCCATCTTTCTCACACATAATGGCCTTCCTAGTGTTTCTGTACCTCTTTCATATCTCTTGCCCTCTGTTCCTTTTTACCCCACGGTGCATACTCCGACACAGCATCTACACACCACGTCTTGTACAGTCTCCCACACTTCCAACACCGGTGCTACTATGACTAACACAGAAAACGAAATCCCAACCACAGTTGTTCAGCACATACTACCCCAAACTTCTTCCTGATGCGACCCCCTTCCTCACCCTGACTCTCCCTCTCCCCCAACTGATCCAGTCTCTCCCTCCACTGACCATGCCCCTCATCCCAATGCTGTCGGAAAACCCGACACCATTTATTTAATAATATGTTACATTCAACAGGCAGATAATATTGCTGCTGTGTTGTATACACAAGTTAACCCTTAGAAAATGTAGCTTGTAGTGGAATTTTCCGTCAATAAAAAACGGGATATCATTGCCACGTCGTACTATAAATTCACCAGCTATTTGTGGGGAATTATTCTTAAATACATTAGTCTTTGGACTTTTACCATCATAGAAACATCTTATTTGAATTAACTTAATTATCAGTATCAAAATAAAGTAAATGTGACCGTTCTATCACTTACTGACATCTAGACAAGTAAGCCAGTAGAGTGGGTAGGAAGAGGTCAGCCATTGTTGTTAGACCAGAGTCGTGGAGCAAATTCAGCTCCTATAATTTCTCTTGGACGAAGTGTTATGGAGATCAGAATAGTGTTCTGCCATCATCAACACGCTGTCAGCAACCACAAGGGAAGTGTCTTTTCGAAACCCGTTTGTCTAATCATTTCTGGCTATTAATGTTAGGTAGATATTGGGCGAACCGGTGAAAACACAAATGATCGACTCAACCCAGGAACAAGAAGAGGAAGCAAGACTTGGTACATCAGTTACTGGGTGATGGAAGCTAGCCTCACACAAGGATAATTTGGTGTCTACATCCCAGTTATACCTGGTGGACTAAGCCTGCTGTACAATAAGATAAGGAACCTCCAATGTATACTAATATATGTAGTTAATACTGTAGTTTGATTGGCTGCATATATATATAAATTTAATATAAACCCCCCTAATGTGTAAGGATCGATTTGTGAGATTATTGCAGAAATACAGTTCACTTAACATCATACCAATTGCTATCGAAATATATAAATTAACGTAAATATAAATTCAATATAAATTCATATTAATAAATATAAATCTCACAGGTCGGTTCCCACAAATGCCTCTTCCTCTCAACCTACTGACCTCCCCTCTCTCATCACTAAAACCACTACTGGGTTTACCCTTAAAGGGTTTAGGGTTTACTCATTAAACCCTTCCACTTCATGCATCACTTCTGCAAATAATACCATTCTGACACCTGACAATCTCCCCTCTTACCGACCCTTCTCTTCCACCCTCAGCTACGAACTCTGGACTTAGTAACACCTTCTGTGTTCCAAAAAATGGTTCGGCCCCTACTAACGTCAACAAGACCCCCTTCCCTTACAGCCTGTAGCCTATATGCCGGAGACCTAACCATCCAACGAACTAGAGCTCCTTCTGTTCTTGCTCGCACTCCATGCAGCTCAATATCTAACTCTTCACATTCATAAAGAACATACAGTTCAGTGTACGGGCATTCTTCATTATTAGACACCTGGTGTCAGATTTTATTGAGGCAGGAAGTCCTGATGCGCTGCTTCATAACATCACTTACATCACAAGCTCGTATAAAATCAGACACTTTAGCTACTCATCTTACCAGTCACCTGATAAAGCACATGATGGGTTGCTATGCTCATAAAGTCTTGCTATAAACATGAACTCCTACACACTCCCTGGCTTCATAAACACTTTCTAGCCAAAAAAGTCAACACACAAATGGGGTCCTCTCATCATCTGCATGACCTACATCCGTCCTAACACTGGCATTCCGTTGAAAGACAGCACCACTCTCTTCAATCACACTCACTTGCGTGTTTTCCTGCTTGCAGACCTAAATGCACAATACCCTACCTTTCACCACAATGTCATAAATCAACATGGCCAACAGCTTCATCAACTATACATCCTAAAACAAATATTTTTCCTTGGCCCCGACGTCCCCACTTTTCTCAGTCATGCAGGTTCTGGCAGACCTGATCTCATATTTACCAACAGACTTGGCAACAACCTACAACACTACATTTTACCAGGACCCATTATGGGCTCTGATCATATTTCCTTTATTCTCACAGTCTCCATCAAATTATATATTTATTTATTTATTTATATACAAGAAGGTACATTGGGGTTAAGAGGGTACATAGCAATGATGATTTTACATTCTTATAAAGCCACAAGCACGCATAGCGTTTCGGGCAGGTCCTTAATCTAACAGTTAATTTGGAGTAGGTAATTTCAGCAAAATTTGAGTTATCAACTGGATCATTGTAGCACAATTTGAGGATCATTTCGATGTATAATGCAGTAAAATATGCACTCCGTACAACAGCCATGATATAAGGTGATAGCAATGACGGCAAAGGTAAAGATTGTTTGGCTTAGGTACATATATTTGGGGATTGGGTTGCACTAGATGTAGTGCGAGTATAAAGCATTAGGTAGGAAACTATGAAGATGAAATTAGATATTTTTTGGTTTAATTTTTGAATAAGGCATGCATTGGACAGCTTTTCAATTCGTTAGGGAGTGCGTTACATAGACTAGGTCCTTTTATTTGCATAGTGTTTCCACAGATTACGTTTGACTCTGGGGATATCAAAGAGATATTTATTTCTGATATGGTGACTATAGGTTCTATTACACGTGTCCAGAAAGAGTTTTAGAACAGGGTTTGCATTTAAGAACAGGGTTTTGTAAATGTAAATGACACAAGAGAATGCGTGGAATGAGTTTATGTTTAGAATGTTTAGGGATTTAAACAGGGAGGCTGAGTGTTGTCTGAAAGCAGAGTTTGTTATTGTTATGATAGCAAATTTTGCTGGATGATGATGGGCTTGAGGTAGTTTGCAGAGGTTGAATCCCTATGCACAGATACCATATGTAAAATAAGGATAGATTAATGTGTAGTATAGTGAGAGAAGAGCAGAGTTTGGAACATAATATCTGATTTTAGAGAGTATATTAACCGTTTTTGAGACTTTCTTGGTTATGTGTTGTATGTGCGTGCTAAAGTTGAGTCTCTTGTCTAAGTATAGGACAAAGAACTTTCCATCAGTTTTATTGCTGATGTTAAGGTGAGAGAAAAGATGAGAATCCTATTCTCATCCCCCAGTAGTCCTCAATTCTCATACCATAGGGCAAACTGGGACATGTTCAAACAACACCATCATCCATGCTGCAAACAACTGCATTTCTAAAATAACACACAAACCACATTTCACCACTTCCATTCGCATTAAACTCCTCTTAGGTTGTTATCATTCTCGATTTTTCATAACATACATCGCTACAGGCAGGCCATACATCACTCTGGGACCTCACAACATAATAAACCACATCCTTAACAGCCTAGATGAAGACCACAGAAAACACTGGAAACACCCCATTAAACAAGCAGAACAAAACAGAAAACTGACACCTCAGGAATTTTGGAAGCAAATCAAACACTTACAAGGATCAATTCACACACACCATATAAATACCTTCTACAGAACAACAACAAAATTACTGAACCTGATGAAGTCCTCAACATTTTTAAACATCATTGGGAACACGTTTTTTTTTACATATCCTCCTGAACCAACTGCCCTTCCCAACACTGAAGAAGTTGAAGACTGGGTACACCAAAACAGACATGAAACCACAACTGACGACCTCATCCACCTTGGCAACCTCAACTCACGCATTGAACTACAGACTCCCCTAACTCCAGCTGGTGTCAAGACAGCTCTCATGGGCACTCGTCGCAGAGCCCCTGGTGCGTCTGGCATTGGACATAACCTCCATAGACAACTCCCTGCTTCTGTCATCGCTGCTATCACTAACTTATTCAATGCCTCCCTTGCCTCTGAATATTTCCCTCTCACCTTCAAATCTGCCACTGCTGTTCTTATTCCAAAACCTGGGAAACCTCACACTGACCCAATAAACTATAGACCCATCAGCCTTCTAGAGGCATTTGGCAAAGTCTTTGAAACGCTGGTCAACATAAGACTCAGAACGCACCTAGAAAACAATGTCTTACTCACTAACAAACAGTTTGGATTCCGGCCTCACTGGTCCACACTTGACTCTTTAAATATCATGACCAATTAAATCAGCATCAAACAGTACCAAAGACTTAAGACTGCACTCATCACTAAGGACGTTGAGAAGGCCTTTGACACTGGCATGACGGCCTAAAATTCAAACTATGCATTAATTTTTATCGTCCCCCTTATCGCCATTAAACTTCTTTCTAACTACTTAGACAATAGGACACTGATGATTAAGTTTCTCCGACAACACTCTGACTACTTCAACTTACATGCTGGTGTTCTCCAAGGCTCTGTTTTTGCCCCGAAACTTTACATCCTATACATCAACGACGTTCATGATCCTATTCATCACACTTCATTAACCATCATCACTACGCCGATGATGTCTCTCACCTTGCCACGAGCAAGCCCACTGACAAACTATCACGAAGAGCACAAGCAGAACTCGATACTGTCACAGAATGGAGTATGACTGCCGCATTAAAACCACCTCTAATAAATACAAAATCACCTACTTCTTCTGTAAAAGAACCGCACGCCTTTTCCTGTTCAACTCTATTCACTCTCTCCTAATCCTACTAACATCTCTGTATCTCCTTCCACCACAGTTATTGGCCTCACACTTGATCGACAACTATTCTTTCCCCAGTTGATTGACGGTTGAGAGGCGGGACCAAAGAGCCAAAGCTCAACCCCTGCAAGCACAAATAGGTAAGAACACACATTGCACAGAAACATACAATAGCTCTCCAGGCCATGAACAAATTGTACAGACTTAAATTTGCAAAACCTTATACTAAAATGCAGCTGTATAAAGAACTCATTAGACCTCTCCTAACATATGTTCCAATAACTCTTTCTTTTAGCCGCACCCACTAATAAACTAAAACTTTAGAGAATACAGAATAGAGCACTTACTGGGTACACAACACTCGATGGGACGATTTCAATACCAGCGAAAGTCATCATAATAACATCAACATTCCTGCCCTCGATGTCTAATGGGGAAACTTTATTAGACAAACAACTTGACGGACTGCTCTCTTATCACGAACAACTCATTGCCTTTTTCTTACACACTCTTAGACAACCACGGAACATCCACGAACTCTTCTCTACCAACCATAATCCTCCTCCTAACTCTGTATTTCATTAAAGTTTTGCTCAACACCTAGCATCAACCATCTACAAATATACAGCTCTCAACACCCAGCACAAACCATCCGGAAACGTTCAGACCTGACGCATTTGAGCCAATTACTACTATGATGTGTGTTTTGTGATATCTCTGTTGTTGCCACTGAAACACACTACTGAGTACTTGCCTCAAATGCTGCAACCTAACGCCATTCAGCTGGGTTTAGCCCTGGCACTTTTTCTCCTACAAAATCTACTTCCTCCCCCCCCCCACTCCCTTATTCTTTTTCTGTTCCCACTTCCAAACTCGTCCTTCGGAGTGTCGTATCCTGTATCAAGTAGTAGTCGTAGTCATGATTTCTACAGCCTGAGCGCATTAGTCTGGAGGTCAGACCCCACTCTCAGCCTGGTGCATTATACCGGGAAGAGACGGTAGGCCTCTTAGGTAATGTGCAATCGTTCTGATACTGAGCCTTGGTACCATGATTTACCGAATAAAGGTGCGCTTCAGAAGGGACCAGACCCTTACCCGGTCACAGATCCTGGACTTCATCTCAACGAAAACTACGGTTGGACCACTAGACGTGATCGACAATGGAGAACCCCAACAGCTGTTCAGCAGTGCCGCAATCCTACAGGGTCTGTTCAACCCCGCCACTCTCACTGCTCTTGAGGAGGCGCCTCGGATCCTCACCTCACCTCGTCACTACCTTGCAGCCAGGACGGTGTTCGCCCGCAAATTGAGCTCCCTGATCTCCGAGAAAGCAGTCACCGACGTCGTCGCCGGCATCAACGATCAGAACTCTCCACTGACTGTTGTCAATGTCAAGTTCATCACTGTAACTGACAGCCACCTTGCTAGTATGAAGGTTACTTTTACATCGCCTAAGGAAGCCACCTTTGCTGCTGATACCGGATTCCGGTGCTTTGGTATCACCAGTCCACTTCACCAGATCACTAAGAAACACTACTACCGACTTCGTCAATGCTACAAGTGCTACAGCTACGATCACTTCACGAGGAAGTGCATTTCCCAGGACCAACGATGTAGCAAGTGCGCCAGGAACCACCACATTAAGGACTGTACTGTTGAATACCTCCACTGCATTAACTGCTCTGAAGAACATACTGCTGTCTCTGCTGAGTGCTCTGAATGACTCAAAGAAATCAAGATGTCCGACGCCAGGCAGGCCTCCACCACTCGCCGTGCACCAACAACTTTCAACGTGCAAGCCGCCAACTTCATAGAGATGCCGGGAGGAGGAAGAGGAACTACCATACAGCTTGCAAGCCAATGTGGGGGCCAGCTCCAGGTCCGCCAACTACTCAACGACTCAGCTACCACCGCCACCACCTCTCTGTGGCCAATCAAGCCAGCCAAGGGCCTGACAGTTGAGTGAACAGCGTTCGGGATTCGTAGTCCTGAGGTTCCGAGTTCGATCCCCCGGTGGAGGCGGAAACAAATGGGGAGATTTCCTTTCACCCTGATTCACCTGCTCACCTAGCAGTAAATAGGTACCTGGGAGTTAAAACAGCTGATACGAGTAGCTTCCTGGGGGTGGGCAACAAAAAGGAGGCCTGGTCGAGGACCAGGCCGCGGGGACGCTAAGCACCGAAATTATCTCAAGATAACCTCAAAATGGCCTTCACCACACCAGCTGCCTGCTCCCTACACAGTCAATAGTACTGTATATGCACTCACCTGTTGGGCTTGCTGAAAAATTGGCCAGACCCATCTAGAAGACCTTAGTGAAGATACTCAACAAACTCTACTCTGCTAATGGACTACCAACGTTCACTGTTCCTGAGAATCACCTTACAGAAGGCTCTATATCTTCACCAGACACAGGGTGGTCCCATTGCAGCTCCACTGGAACACAGACTGACATTCTCTTCATTCCCGCTCCTGCAGAGCAGCAAGATAATTCTGCACCATTTACTCCAGCCACTTCTGACACCGGTATCGCTTCAACTGGTGTCAGATGCTCTGGAACTTTCCGCCAGTCATCTCGCTCTGAAGAAACAGATGAAGAACAAATGTTGGATGCAACCTGCCTTGAAGATAGCATTTCCGTGCTGGAAAAAGTAATGTATGCGGGAGAACTTTGCACCCCACACACTAGAAGTTTAGTAAGTGCTATAGTCACTTACTAAAGGTGCTATAGTCTCCTACGATATTTTACTAAACACGATACATCACCGGTCAAGACCGACAACATTCCCTTGGCATATGATACTTCCTTGCTTCATCCACAACTCCTCCCCGAGGGTTTTTGTCAAAAATATCCAGAGGAAGCCAAGAAGATAAGGACACGTAATCAAGCAGAAGAAGAATACTTAAAGAAACCTGCGATAAGGAAGAAAAAAGACAAGAAAGAAGACACCATCAGAAGACGGAATGTCACTACCTGGAAGAAAGAAGTACTTGCACATCTGCCCTTCCTGACCTGACTTAATGCCTAGCCAGTTGTGGGGGCTGTTCCAGCATCGACTCAAGACACGCAGCTGAGTTAAACCCTGGCTCTTATTTCTACGACTTCAGCGCTTCCTCTAACCGAATTCTCTTCAGCTGTCCCCACTTCAATGCTCGCCCAATGGGTGTCTTGTCCTGTATCTAGTACTAGTCTTAGTCATGATAGCTATTACAAACCAGGACACAATGTCCCTGATAGCTATTACAAACCAGGATACAATGTCCATGATAGTGTAACAGTGCAAGTATTTTGCACTCTTTCATGTAGACTTGTGAATTGTAATTGTGTGTGTGTGTGTGTATGCGTGTGTGCATGTTGTGAGGAATGAGGTGGTAGTGTGTGGGGAAGGCCAGGCGAGTCTAGTTGGGATTTGTTGATCCAGTAGTACTTTCAACAAGGAAGCCTTTGTTCTGGCTTGTGAGAGTACAGATCCCTGGCTCAGCCAGCGTGGTGGTTGAGGAGTGAGAGTGGAACATTTGCAAGGGAGAGTACATCCAACCGGCTCCTCCATCCGGGCGGGTGATTAGCCATCACCCACCCCTGGGTGAACTTGTTAGTGAGGTAAGAGTTCAGTTATGCATTGTCTTAAACCAGAAGTGTGTCTTAGTGGTTATGAGCTAGTGGAGTCTGAACCATTTAGCCATGTATGGTGTGGGAGTGTATGGAGTGGGTGATCCCACCCCCCCTTTTACTTAGGTCAATATTGTGTTAAATAATAGGATGTCAAAATGTTAATTGAAATAACTTGAGATAATTTGATTCAATAAATGTCTATGTGTAGAATAACCAGCGTGACTTTTGTTCAGTCCTCTTTTTGAATTTATGTCCCCCTCAAGTAAGGGTTAAGCCTAGAAATAACTAGATGAACATGTGAGAGATAACAAAATTAAGCAGTGTTCATGTCGCATTGTTTAAATAGGTGAAATTTAAGATTTAATTTTCAATGACAGGTAGTGGCAGCAAACATCAGAACATCTTAGAACCTCACTCAGCATAACATCAATAATAGTATAACAGTCTTGTCTACTCTCCCTACTCCTTATCCCTCCTTCCTTCCCCCTCCTCCTTCCTTCATTCCTCCTACCTCCACTCTTCACGTGCACCTCTCGTTTTCTGTTGCCAGACGGACGAGTTCCCCCTCAACCTTATCCATGTCTGTCCCCTCTCTTTTCTTCCTTCCTCCTCCCCTCCTTTCTTCCTTACTTTGGTTTACTTTCTCACCATTAGAGAGTAGATAGAGAAAATAACTAGGTGTTACAATGGTGCCAGCGGTTTAGGATATAAATTATCCTCGACTCACGTGTCTTGTGAGCTCGGACCACGTGTCTAACTTAGTGACTTGAAAATTGTCGATTTTCGCGATTTTAATTTGGCGATTTTTATATTGGCGATTTTCATTTTAATTCGCGAGTATGGCGATTTTGTTAACATCACGTGTGCTATACATTAAAAAGTAGAGTAATTAAATTGAAATTAAAGAGTTTTTACAAGTTTTTATTAAACTTGGTGATAATTTTTAGATTATCATTCTGTAAGAGGTTGCTTGTGTATGAGGCAGTCAAGTGAGGTGGTGTTGGTGACACTGGCCTTGCTGTATGTACTAGTGTATATGATTAAATGTAGGGAATAAGCATAGGAGTAAGCGGGCTCGCGTTTTTCGTTGCTCGGAGCAACACGTATTTTTAAGAATAGTTGTTAAAATTGTGTCATACAGAAAACTACAGAAAGTTTAGGGTATGCGCTTTCGCTCTGAGATCTATGGACAGAAATTAGTTCTCGTTTCTCTGCATAGCTTTCAGGGGTGTACACCCAGGTTTATTGGGTGTGCAGCAATCTGTCCGGCAGGTTGTCTGAAATTTGTCGATAGGGGAAGCTCTGTTGATAAATTAGGAGGTACTTGGAGTTGCCTCGAGTTCTAGATCTGGACGTGAAGGTAGTGGACGGTGAATAAAGTCACCTTGAGCATTACTGAGTCTTCATCATAGAGGGAGTAAGCTTTAGCAGCGGAGCTTATTTCAAATTCTGGTCGTGAATTGTGTTTTAGGTGGGGTGGCTGGTAATGTCGGATGTTTTGACCTCAAGGGCAGGTCAGACGTAGTTGTCAGTCGTGGATTACCGAGGAACAATCGTAGTTTTAATCACCACGAGAGTTAATCTTAAATTGAATTAGAAGTATCCCTAGAATTAATTATTTAGAATTAGACATCTAGAATTAAATGTCAGGCTAAGATTTTTCATAGTGTAAGTGATTTATTATGTATTTTGTTAAATGTGGAAGAAGTTAAAAGTTAGAGGTGTAGGTTTTGTGGAGTTAGTTTTCATTATGTTAGGATTTAAAGATCAGTCAGTCCAGTGCTCGACTATACTTGGCTTGGGGAAAACTATGCTCGTTTTAGCACATTTAACTATTGACACCTGGTCCTGGACAGCATACTGTGGCTCTTATACTCTTTTCTCAGGTTGGAGTGGAGGAGTTATGTTTGACGACTCCCAGGGGAGGACGAGAGTGTTTACTACCAACAACCTCCGCGACCACCAGGGCAGAGCAGTACTCTCTTTCAAGGTCATCCCTTATGCAGACGTCCACCGACCAGTTGTGGACCAGGGGTGGGGCACTACAGGTTCGCCTGTACCACGGGACGACCCTCGGGTCGTTCCCCACACAGAGGCTTCAAGAATGACACCTTCAGTCACTCCTCAAGTACGACCCCAGTCTGCACTCATGGAGGATCCGCCTCTCAGGCTGTCCTCAGTATACCCCAACATCACTGGGGTACCCAAAATTGGACCCCAGATGACGATGTCCCACTATCATCAGGACCACAGTGGCTCCCCAGGTTGTCCTGTCGACGACCCCACTGGTAGTGGAAGAAGAACAAAACGACCCCAGTTTGGTCTATTACCATCGGTCCATCAAGAACGGACCCCAGTGGACCCCATGTTGCCTGTCATCATCGCATGGCAACCTCCAGTGGACCCCAAGTTGACTACAGTGGACTCTGGTTATCTGCCATCCTCTAGACGACCCCAATGGACCCCATGTTGCCGGTTACCAACTCCATGCGACCCCATTGGACCCCAGTGGACATCCAGGTTGTCCTGTCGACGACCCCACTGGATGAACGAGAAAGAAGGAAGAAGAAAGAAGAGAGAACGAAGAAGAAAGAAGAGAGAAGAAAGAAGAAGGAAGAAAGAAGAAGATGCATGGGCCCCCCGTGTACGACCAGCCTGTGACGGTTGGCGCCCGACCCCTAGTGATGGTCATTGGTCACTAGCGGGACCCAAGAAGATGCTCACACTTGGCACTTAGTCTGGTGCTTGGTGTTGGGAGCACTACACGCAAGGACGCTGTGTCAAGACCAGCCCGGTTGCCTTCATTGGCTGCCACTTGCCGGCAGACACATCATCTTGTGGCCGTGTGTGAGACAGCGTGACAGTACAGACCAAAGACTCCGTTGATGGATGTGGGCAGAAGGACGTTACTGGAAGAGCAGCGCGGGTCTGTAGTTTGGGAGTGAAAATTACCGCCCCAGTGGTCCCGCCAGGACCCCCATAACGCTGGCCAGTAGATGCTCGGCGTGGGCTGACCCTGACGTGACGGGGGCTGCCGAGTAAGCGGTATAGTGCACCTAGTAGGCTCTTGGCTCTGACTCCGGTTAACAGCGTTGTGGTGGCGCCTGAAGAAGCAACATCCGGAAGCTGATGAATTGGGAAGCGTTGCTACGACCCTCATTCCTGCCTGCAAATCGTGTTTCCCGGTGCCACACCTTCAGAAACTTTTAAAAGACATTTTAGTTTACTGAAAAAATATTGAAAAATATTTGTTTAAAAAAATAAACCAAGTAAAAATTGAACTGAAATATTTTAGCTAGGATTTTGTCATTATTTTTTTTACTTAGGATGTATTTTCTTGTATTTTTTTATATCATGTGTTGATATGTTTAGTCTTACTTGTTATTTTATGTCTCCACTAAATGAAGTTTTCGAGTGTAATTCAATCTTGATTGGATCCCACTACAAAAAGCTTCATTTTGTGGGAGATAGGGGGGATATGTAACAATGCAAGTATTTTGCACTCTTTCATGTAGAATTGTGAATTGTAATTGTGGGTGTGTGTGTATGCGTGTGTGCGTGTTGTGAGGAATGAGGTGGTAGTGTGTGGGGAAGGCCAGGCGAGTCTAGTTGGAATTTGTTGATCCAGCAGTACTTTCAACAAGGAAGCCTTTGTTCTGGCTTGTGAGAGTACAGACCCCTGGCTCAGCCAGCGTGGTGGTTGAGGAGTGAGAGTGGAACCTTTGCAAGGGAGAGTACATCCAACCGGCTCCTCCATCCGGGCGGGTGATTAGCCATCACCCACCCCTGGGTGAACTTGTTAGTGAGGTAAGAGTTCAGTTATGCATTGTCTTAAACCTGAAGTGTGTCTTAGTGGTCACGAGCTAGTGGAATCTGAACCATTTAGCCATGTATGGTGTGGGCGTGTATGGAGTGGGTGATCCCACCCCCCCTTTTACTTAGGTCAATATTGTGTTAAATAATAGGATGTCAAAATGTTAATTGAAATAATTTGAGATAATTTGATTCAATAAATGTCTATGTGTAGAATAACCAGCGTGACTTTTGTTCAGTCCTCTTTTTGAATTAATGTCCCCCTCAAGTAAGGGTTAAGCCTAGAAATAACTAGATGAACATGTGAGAGATAACTAAATTAAGCAGTGTTCCTGTCGCATTGTTTAAATAGGTGGAATTTAAGATTTAATTTTCAATGACAGGTAGTGGCAGCAAACATCAAAACATCTTAGAACATCACTCAGCATAACATCAATAATAGTATAACAGTCTTGTCTACTCTCCCTACTCCTTATCCCTCCTTCCTTCCCCCTCCTCCTTCCTTCATTCCTCCTACCTCCACTCTTCACGTGCACCTCTCGTTTTCTGTTGCCAGACGGACGAGTTCCCCCTCAACCTTATCCATGTCTGTCCCCTCTCTTCCCTTCCCTCCTCCTCCCCTCCTTTCTTCCTTACTTTGGTTTACTTTCTCACCATTAGAGAGTAGATAGAGAAAATAACTAGGTGTTACATTAGCTATTACAAACCAGGACACAATGTCCCTGATAACTATTACAAACCAGGACACAATGTCCCTGATAGCTATTACAAACCAGGACACAATGTCCCTGATAGCTATTACAAACCAGGACACAATGTCCCTGATAGCTATTACAAACCAGGACACAATGTCCCTGATAGCTATTACAAACCAGGACGCAATGTCCCTGATAGCTATTACAAACCAGGACGCAATGTCCCTGATAGCTATTACAAACCAGGACGCAATGTCCCTGATAGCTATTACAAACCAGGACACAATGTCCCTGATAGCTATTACAAACCAGGACACAATGTCCCTGATAGCTATTACAAACCAGGACACAATGTCCATGATAACTATTACAAACCAGGACGCAATGTCCCTGATAGCTATTACAAACCAGGACACAATGTCCCTGATAGCTATTACAAACCAGGACACAATGTCCCTGATAACTATTACAAACCAGGACACAATGTCCCTGATAGCTATTACAAACCAGGACACAATGTCCCTGATAGCTATTACAAACCAGGACACAATGTCCATGATAACTATTACAAACCAGGACACAATGTCCATGATAACTATTACAAACCAGGACACAATGTCCATGATAACTATTACAAACCAGGACACAATGTCCATGATAACTATTACAAACCAGGACACAATGTCCATTATAACTATTACAAACCAGGAGATGTTCCTTAGCCCTAAACATTGTTTAGGACTAAACTCGGTGCATGTACACTTAGCAGAAGAGGCTACACTTCTTGGAAACAACATGGACACAGAATTTTGTTTAAACATATAATTTCGCTGTGTATCTCTTGTCTTGTCGACAAGAAAATCAATAGTGTTGTTTACGTTCAGTGACGTTGACTAGCACAATCATGAGGGCTTCTCGCACTAAACTCAAGTATGACCAGCTGTCTTAGTAACTCACACGGCTGTTTTTTGTGTGAATAATGTGTAGTATATTGCAAATATTCCACGTTGCTCCTGTAGGCTTCTTCAGATGACTTGTTGATCAGATATTACAAGAAAATGGATCATTAACCGCCCATTGTCACATAGCAGTAACCCTCTGTCGCACGGCACATCATTCTCAATTTTCTTGTCAGTGTTTCATCAAAAATTATATACCACCAACTACATCTGCATGAGAGTGGTTCCTCTGGTACTCTGCTTCACAATGAGAGCACCCCAGCTCTAAATTTGGGTCGGTCCAGCTTACAAAACTTAATTTCAAATCCAAGATGCTGAATTACAGAGCCAAAATAATGGCCAAATATTTAGGGGCTCTAACTGTATATGGCTGAGTATAGGTTACTGTTAATGCAAGAATTTTCAGAGGACACTGGGAATAATAAAATACATTCCCAACACCATGAAATAATTGAGCTTGGATACGGACAGTAATATATCCATCAATGAGACACATAAGTGTATGATTTCTTTCACTGAAGTCAGGGCTGTCTTAACAACATTATGGGCCCCTGGGCGCACCAGTGTGCTGGGGCCCAGGAATATCTTAACAACATTATGGGCCCCTGGGCACACCAGTGTGCTGGGGCCCAGGGATATCTTAACAACATAATGGGCCCCTGATCACACCAGTGTGCTGGGGCCCAGGAATATCTTAACAACATTATGGGCCCCTGGGCGCACCAGTGTGCTGGGGCCCAGGGATATCTTAACAACATTATGGGCCCCTGGGCACACCAGTGTGCTGGGGCCCAGGGATATCTTAACAACATTATGGGCCCCTGGGCACACCAGTGTGCTGGGGCCCAGGAATATCTTAACAACATTATGGGCCCCTGGGCGCACCAGTGTGCTGGGGCCCAGAAATATCTTAACAACATTATGGGCCCCTGGGCGCACCAGTGTGCTGGGGCCCAGGAATATCTTAACAACATTATGGGCCCCTGGGCACACCAGTGTGCTGGGGCCCAGGAATATCTTAACAACATTATGGGCCCCTGGGCGCACCAGTGTGCTAGGGCCCCAGGAATATCTTAACAACATTATGGGCCCCTGGGCGCACCAGTGTGCTAGGGCCCCAGGAATATCTTAACAACATTATGGGCCCCTGGGCACACCAGTGTGTTGGGGCCCAGGGATATCCTAACAACTTTATGGGCCCCTGGGCACACCAGTGTGCTGGGGCCCAGGGATATCTTAACAACTTTATGGGCCCCTGGGCACACCAGTGTGCTTGGGCCCAGGGATATCTTAACAACATAATGGGCCCCTGGGCACACCAGTGTGCTGGGGCCCAGGAATATCTTAACACCATTATGGGCCCCTGGGCGCACCAGTGTGCTGGGGCCCAGGAATATCTTAACAACATTATGAGCCCCTGGGCACACCAGTGTGCTGGGGCCCAGGGATATCTTAACAACATAATGGGCCCCTGGTCACACCAGTGTGCTGGGGCCCAGGAATATCTTAACAACATTATGGACCCCTGGACACACCAGTGTGCTGGGGCCCAGGAATATCTTAACAACATAATGGGCCCCTGGTCACACCAGTGTACTGGGGCCCAGGAATATCTTAACAACATTATGGGCCCCTGGGCGCACCAGTGTGCTGGGGTCCAGGAATATCTTAACAACATTATGGGCCCCTGGGCACACCAGTGTGCTGGGGCCCAGGGATATCTTAACAACATAATGGGCCCCTGGTCACACCAGTGTGCTGGGGCCCAGGAATATCTTAACAACATTATGGGCCCCTGGGAGCACCAGTGTGCTGGGGCCCAGGAATATCTTAACAACATTATGGGCCCCTGGGCACACCAGTGTGCTGGGGCCCAGGAATATCTTAACAACATTATGGGCCCCTGGGAGCACCAGTGTGCTGGGGCCCAGGAATATCTTAACAACATTATGGGCCCCTGGGCGCACCAGTGTGCTGGGGTCCAGGAATATCTTAACAACATTATGGGCCCCTGGGCACACCAGTGTGCTGGGGCCCAGGGATATCTTAACAACATAATGGGCCCCTGGTCACACCAGTGTGCTGGGGCCCAGGAATATCTTAACAACATTATGGGCCCCTGGGCGCACCAGTGTGCTGGGGCCCAGGAATATCTTAACAACATTATGGGCCCCTGGGCACACCAGTGTGCTGGGGCCCAGGGATATCTTAACAACATTATGGGCCCCTGGGCACACCAGTGTGCTGGGGCCCAGGGATATCTTAACAACATTATGGGCCCCTGGGCACACCAGTGTGCTGGGGTCCAGGGCCGTCTTAACAACATTTTGGGCCCCTGGGCGCACCAGTGTGCTGGGGCCCAGGAATATCTTAACAACATTATGGGCCCCTGGTCACACCAGTGTGCTGGGGCCCAGGAATATCTTAACAACATTATGGGCCCCTGGGCGCACCAGTGTGCTGGGGCCCAGGAATATCTTAACAACATTATGGGCCCCTGGGCACACCAGTGTGCTGGGCCCCTACGACAACCATTCACAAGAATAAAAAGTAAATGGTAGATAATATTAAAATATGTATATATTTTATTGGCACTTCAACAAAACTGGTGTTAAAACATTAAAAACATGATGTAGAGCAGCAACTAATCAACATGATAAACATTTGAACAATACACAACGCTTGAAAATACAATAATACTCAGTAAGCTACACAGATTAGATGATAGTTACTACGAACTTCTTATTATAACAAGCATTTGCAGCATTTCTCTTAAGAAAATTGCATTATTATTGGCCTGTAGTCAATGGTCTGCTGGATGTCATTTTCCATGCACATAACTGAAAGCCAGTTCAAACGATGCTGCCCCATTGTGTTACGAAGCAGATTTTGCATAAGTTTCAGTTTTGAAAAAGAACGTTCTCCTGTGCAGTTGGTCACCATCATGCACATGAACATACTGAGTGTAATTTCAGCTTCGGGAATATAAATTTCAAATTGTCCGAAATTATTTTTCTGTACAGTGCTTCGGGAATATAAATTTCAAGTTGTCCGAAATAATTTTTTCTGTACAGTCTCACAATTTTCATCAAGAGCCATGTAGTGTTGAGATGCTCACATTTATTAAAATGGTCATCATAATTCAGGTCTTTTTGATACATATTAGCCAGATGTTCAAACTTTTCCTTTAGTGCATCAGAAGCAATGGTTTGTAATTCACCGAAGAATGAACACAGATTTCCAGTCCGTGAATAAGCCTCTGCACGTTTTGTCAGTTCAAGGATTAGAATGTCCGGAAGAGACAAAAAAGGTTCCACCTTGTTTTTTTTCGGTTTTAATGAGAAGTACCTCTTCTGCTGATCCATCATATCTACTAAGACGCACACTTACTCTTCGTTCCCGTTTTTTCACATCACTGTAATCTGTATCTGGACACATACTTTGACTTTGAATTCTTATTTACTAAATTTATCTCTAGTTTCCTGAAGATAGGTTTTCATGGACTCAAGAAGGTTCGTGGCAACAGGGATGTTCACATCCTCTGATTGCAGGACCTTGTTTGTTCTGTTCATTCTTTCTAGCGTGTCCTTCCAAAGAATTGTGAGAAAGATTGTTTCCAGGATTTTAATTTTGTTGCTCAATCATTCTGCCTCTCGTTTTGTATTCACTTGCTGTTCATTGTCAGCTGATAGAGAAGTCAGTGCATGTTTTATTTTCTCGACCCCCGCCCCCCTCCCCATACAGAGGAGGGGGAGGGGGGGTGTGATGCTCCCAACAGCATCAAAATGTGCTGACCATCGTGTGTCACACAGACGCTTGACCACAATTTTTTTTCCTAAAATGTCAATATATTCCAGCGATGAGTAGATCCAACAAACAATGAGTTCAGATGCTGACCAAAGTTCAGCATCTGTATTCAGTAGATGAATTCTGAATCTCAAGAATTTGAGAGTCAGTAGACTACTCTCTGCTGCTTTTATACCACCAAATTCAGGCTGTTCCCAGCACAAGGGACAGATGGCAAACTCATTGAGTTGATGAATCCGTGCTTGCAATCCAGTATATCGTCCAGATATAGTTGAGGTATTATCGTATGCCTGTCAACGGCAGTTTGATAGTGGAATTTTGTTCTCATTAAGAAAATTCAAGACAGTGCTTATTAGATCCTTTACTCCATGAGAAAAGATGGGGATGAACATCAAGAAACGTTCCACAGGCTCACAGCCTTTAATGTATCGGCCAGTAAATGTCAGTTGATCTGTGTGTGAGATGTCTGGAGCGGAACTTACACTTATTGAATAATTCTTTGACTCTTTTTATTTCTGCAAGAATAGTACAAAGAATCTGTTGTCTCATTAATTCAATAAATTCCTCACAAATATTTGCAGTTAAATTATGACGGATTTCTTTTTCCTGGATTTCCATACATTTTGAGATGTTCTTCCAGGAAAGGGTCAAATTCACTCAGCAGCTCTAGGATACCTTTCGAGTATGTATACCTTGTTAGCCTCTAGTATGTCAAGTTCTCTTTTGAACACTGTGAGGGATCGGCTTAACTGGCCGACCCCCTCACAGAGTTCAAGAGAGAACTTGACAAGCACCTCCAAAGGATACCTGATCAACCAGGCTGTGACTCATACGTCAGGCTGCGAGCAGCCGCGTCCAACAGCCTGGTTGACCAGTCCAGCAACGAGGAGGCCTGGCCGACGACCGGGCCGCGGGGACGCTAAGCCCCTAAATCATCTCAAGGTAACCTCAAGGTAAGGTACCTAAATAATTGCCATTTTTTGCTGACCCAATATGATTTTCTCCACGAAATTGTAAACCTCTAGATGCTAGAAAGCGAATTACAGAAACCACCCGTTTCAACACTTTATGCCAATATTTCTGCTCTGAGCGATGTTGCTCAAGTAATAAAGAAGTTTCTCCTCTTTCCAGAGAAACTGGAAGTTTCACTTCCAGTTTTTCTCTGTGCCTTATCAAATATGATATCATGCACTTCCGATGTTCTTCTCCATTACGATGTTCTACAATAACATTGCTGTGCTTCCAGTCATTGAACCGCAACGTAGCAAAGAGAGGTTCGTTCTTAGACAATAGGTGACATACAAGCCGTTCAAACGACTTATGGGATGGTGAATACAGTAGCCATTCACATTTTACATATTCACCAATCCGCAGTTCACGTTTGAACACATTGATAAATACCTTGCCTTCATATTCTCTACTCCAGCTGTTTTAAACAATACGAGAGTTTGAAAGGTTGCTATCATGATTTTGACATGGTGAGGGCCCACTACAAATCCAGTAAGCTATTGTGTTAGTATCATTTTTGTTCCATAACTTCTTGGATTGCAAACTCCTTTACTGTTACATATTTGGGTATTTCCTCTTGTAAAATGTCACCAGCAGCAGCAACAGTCAATGACGATATGTCTTCTGAAACTGGACATTGGTAGCAGGAGTAAATGTAGATGTGGATGTTATATCTGAAGGAGCAGAACTAGTGGCTGACATTGAAGGAAGAGATACTGATGTGGATGCTATATGTGAAGGAATGGTATGAGTGGCTGTCGTTGCACCTGTGTTGAGCCACAATGTTAATGTTGGAAGTTTTCCTATTTTCTCCTTCTCCTCTGCAGCTCTCTTCCTCTTCTGTGCTCCACTCAAAACATTACGTTTCATTTCAGCTGAAAGGGTTATTCACCTGGCAATATATATCTTAAATATTTAGTCCTACACCAGGAAATAGGGTCATATTATATAAGTGTGCTTGCAACATGGCCTAAATATTTAAACATTCAGCTTCCATATTGAGCATGTCCTATGCTCGTGGGGCCCCTATGCTCGTGGTGCCCCTATGCTCGTGGGGACCCTATACTCTTGGTGCCTCTATGCTCGTGGGGTATCTATGCTCGTGGAGCCCCTATACTCGTGATGCCTCTATGCTCGTGGGGTCTCTATGCTCGTGGAGCCCCTATACTCGTGATGCATCTATGCTCGTGGGGTCTCTATGCTCGTGGGGTCTCTATGCTCGTGGGGTCTCTATGCTCATGGGACCCCTATGCTTGTGGTGCCCCTATGCTCGTGGGGTCTCTATGCTCGTGGGGACCCTATGCTTATGGTGCCCCTATGCTCATTGTGCCCCTGTGTTCGTGGGGACCCTATGCTTGTGGGGCCCCTATGATCTTGGTGCCCATATGCTCGAGGGGAAGGGGCCCCCGGACAAGTGCCCATCGGGTCCATGCGGAAAGACGGCTCTGGCTGGAGTCACTAATATTACCTGTTGGAGAGGTGTGAGCAGACGCCGGTGCGAGGATCCACTCAGTTGTAACCCAACTCTAGCAGCTGTGAAGGGCTTCTGGGAGGAGCCACCACTGACCAATCAGCCTCGCTTGGCTAGCACACCGCCTCACACCATTGGTCCCCTCCGGAGCCACATTCACGTATACTGGCTATCACTGGCTCGTTAAAAGTAACCTGTGAATATTCTTAATGACTTAAACTAGGTATAACATTGCATGAGCCCTTGTAATTAAAGCAGGGACATAAAACATGCTTCGAAAATGATTTCAAGTAAAAAGTAAGAAACCAGTCGTGCGTGTGCTTCAGAAATGGGGATGCTGTAAAACTATCTAAGAAACTCATTGATATTGTACGTGCCTTTTTCAAAACGAAAAAAGGTATATAACAAAACTTAAATATGAACAAAAATAAAGATTATGAAAAAATAAACGCATCTATAAGATATTGCACATGATTACCTAAGTTATCATCAGAGATAAAGGAAAATGTATGCAAAATTGATTCAGAAATCTGAATTAACGCGAACACACTTGTTCTTCTTAAGTGTCATTCCATACACATGCGAGGCTTCAGAGAGAGAGAGAGAGAGGCGCCTGTCACTTTACCTGCACCAAACACACACACGAGGCTTCAGACAGACCTGTCACTTTACCTGTACCAAACACACACACTGAGCTTCAGACAGACCTGTCACTTTACCTGTACCAAACACACACACTGAGCTTCAGACAGACCTGCCACTTTACCTGTACCAAACACACACACGAGGCTTCAGACAGACCTGTCACTTTACCTGTACCAAACACACACACGAGGCTTCAGACAAACCTGTCACTTTACCTGTACCAAACACACACACGAGGCTTCAGACAGACCTGTCACTTTACCTGTACCAAGCACACACACGAGGCTTCAGACAGACCTGTCACTTTACCTGTACCAAACACACACACGAGGCTTCAGACAGACCTGTCACTTTACCTGTACCAAACACACACACTGAGCTTCAGACAGACCTGTCACTTTACCTGTACCAAACACACACGAGGCTTCAGACAGACCTGTCACTTTACCTGTACCAAACACACACACGAGGCTTCAGACAAACCTGTCACTTTACCTGTAACAAACACACACACGAGGCTTCAGACAGACCTGTCACTTTACCTGTACCAAACACACACACGAGGCTTCAGACAGACCTGTCACTTTACCTGTTCCAAACACACACACGAGGCTTCAGACAGACCTGTCACTTTACCTGCAATATACATACACACACGAGGCCTAAGAAAAGGATTTGCAATGGATCGTATATCAACATAACTAATGAAAGTAGTTATACATCATTATTGAATGTTTTCAACACCCACAGACCAAACTGCCAATTTCTCTAGTAACCATACATCAACTTCACCATGTATCATAAGTTATTCAAAACTGGAATATCAAGGAAAAGAACATGCTCCATAAGTAATTAGGGATTGATAAGTTTTTTCCCTTCAAATAATTACTGGTGATAATTATTTAGAGAGTTTTGTCAAGTAAGGAAACTATTATCTCGTAAAAGGATCCAGTGTAGGTTAGTATATGGTCGAAAATGGTCCAAAACGCAAGATAAAATATGGTCGATAATAAAGTATATATTTCACAGAGCTTTAGGCCCTTATGAAGTCTCGACCATTCATGAGTATTGACATGAACTTATGATTTTCCTTTCAATGAACTAATAAACGTATAACACTTCTAGATGCCAAGCCAAACCTTGTAGGGCTGTCTTCAAGAACAAACGCAATTTTTTGTTCGATTTTATTGCAAAGGAAAATAAGAATTAAAGAAATATAGTCAAACTAAATCTGTACAAACTCTCTATGTAAATAAAGGGACCTAGTCTATGGAACTCCCTCCCCCAACGCATTGAAAAGCTGCCCAACCTTCGCCTTATTCAAAAGTAAAATAAAAAGAAGTACCTAATTTCAACCTCATAGTTTTCTACCTAGTTCATCAAACACGCGCTGTATCGTGTGCTACCCAATCCCCATATATCGTGTGCTACCCAATATATGTACCTAAGCCATACAACTACGCCATTGTAATCACTGCTATCAACTTATATCATAGTTGTTATGTTGAACATAAATTTTTCTGCAATGATCCTATTATCAATGTTTAAAATATACTACAATGTACCTATTAATATTCCTCAAATTTTCCTACAATGCACCTATTATTATTATTCAAATTTTGCTACAAATTACCTACTGATAACTATCAATTAGAATTAAGATTCTGCCCGAAACGCTATGCGTGTTAGTGGCTTTGGAAGAATTTAAAAACATCACTGTTATGTACTCTCACAAACCCAATGTACCTTATTGAACAAACAAATAAATAAATAAATAAATAAATAAATAAATAAATATATTAATAAATGGGGTATTATTATTACTGGAAGCCTTGGCAAGCAACTCTGTGCCCATGTATGTTTAAGACTTTTAAATCTTAGGCGGTTCCCTTCTACTGCCTAAGGGAAGGGAATATCCCACCCAAATATGTGATGCGCAGTCTGAGCATAATTAGGTACCCCATCATATGATGTGATGCGCAGCCGAAGGGGCTAATTAGTCAGGAGAAATTAACAAAAGAAGGCACCAAGCTGGGAAGGGTATGTAGCGCCATCACATGTGCAGAATAATCATAGGGTGCTATATATCACTAAGGATGCCAATATGAGAACAGAAACGCATAAGGTAAACGACAGGAAAAGTATGCTATTAACCAAGAATTTTATCGAGGGAGCAGTGACCGCGAGGGACGGTCAGGAAGCATGAGACACGCTCGTCTTGAAAGTCAGGACATTCAACAAGGATATGCATGACCATAAGAGAGGCAATGCAGTTGGGACAATAAGGAGCAGGGCGGCGCTCCATTAAGTGCCCATGAGTTAAGCGTGTATAGCTAATACTCAACCTTGCCAGTGCCGTTTCCCACCGCCGATTACAGTAGTAGGAGGAAGGCCATGGGGACACACTACTCTTAAGAGCACACAGTTTGTTACCAGTAATAGAAGACCAACAACCGTGTCAACTGGCAAGGAAGGAGGAATGAATAACTGGGTAAAAGTCAGAATAAGGAATACCTTTATGGGGGATGGGACAAGTGCGGATAGTTTGCTGAGTGGCAGCGTCCGCTCGTTCATTTAGGTATAGGCGAAGGAAAATAAGAGTACAGGAGGCGAAGGAAAATAAGAGTAGAGGAAACGTGAGGTGATGGGTCAATAAACTTAGCAAACAAAGAAAAGTCACGTGATAGGATAATTGAAGCTCAGGTGAGCATGGCGCGTTGGGCAGTGACGTCATCATTGGCATTTTCACATTCCGGTCTTACTCTCACTTTCATGGTGGGTAGAGTGCATGGTTCTGTTATTTGCATGTTTATGGTGGGTTGTTCTACTTTTATGTGTAGAGCTTCAAGAATTTGTAATCTTCTTACATCTTGGGCTTTATCTAATATCCAAGTTTTGTATTCAGTATTTCTCTTGTAAGGGTGATGTCGTGGGTTTTTCTTATGAGAATTTTAGGGGCAACTGATTGAAGGTGACAGGTTAAACGCCTCGTGAGCCTGGTGGATGTCATACCTGTGTACTAAGATTGAAGGTTACATTCTTCATGGTGGCAGGTGTACATATATATCGCCTTCGACTCCAGTAAAGGGTTTCCGGTTGGCTTCGGGCTGTTTTAATGAGGTCTTCTTTGTTTTATAGTATATGACGATGTCTATATTTTGGTTATTTGTGCATTATACTCCTTTACGGATTATTTTTTTCATTATTCTTTCCAATTTACTATATTCACTGTGCAGTATTTACTATATTCACTGTATGCAGTATATTCACTGTGCAGCACTGTGCATGGTGGATTTATATTATAATTTTATTAGCAATGTTGTGGTTTTTGTTCTTGTTCCAGGATTGTTCCAGCGATGCAAGTGTCGACTGATAGTGGTGTTGATCTTGTGGTTGTTGGAACCATTGTTCACTAGTCAGAAGGACAGAAGCTCTGTACAAGAAAATAATCAACATGGAATATGCAGTCATATTCATGTAAACGTTTAAATGAAACCCTGCTGCCAATATATGTATATGTCTAGCCTACACTTGAAACAATTAAGTGATCCCACGTTTATTTTGTTATATGTTGCACAAATCTAAAACCGTGTTTTCATACAAATATTTATCCCAGGTCTTTCCTAAATCTAAACTTATTTATGTCCATTGTTACGTGTTTTATTTTTTGGTGATATATTTAATACCTTAATATATTCCCCCCCCCCCTTGTTATGCCCATTTATCAACTTGTATACGTCAGTCACGCCACCTCTAATTCTTTGCCCCTTCTAGAGAACATAAATTAAGCTTTCTCAATTTTTTTTCTAATTTGCGGGATTAAGGTTAGTCATCCTACGCAGGACGTAGGATGTGAATTTAGTGAATTTACGCTCCTAGTGAATTTATGTCCATTCTATAGTATGGCGACCAAAATTGAACTGCATAATCTAAATGGGGCCTAACAAGAGCAAGATATAAGTATAACATTAAATTATTTGTTGCTAAAACTTCTAGAAATAAATACCTTTATCCCATTTGCCTTATTCTGATAATTTTTGCTATTTTTGGGGCTTTAAACTCATAATCAGACTTCGCAATTTCAGTACTATCCAGTTTATACTGACTAACTCTATCATCATTACCTCGACTCGGAACCCGGTATTTGTCACCATCAAACTGTATTTTCCAACCTTTCCACCATTTCAAAAGAATGTCTAGATTGTCTTGAAGTGATTTCGAGTCTTCTAAATTTATTTTCCACATATTTTTTGTATCGTCTGCAAATATGCAAATACTGCTGCCCAATCCTGAATATAAATCAGTTACATATACGGTCAACAACAGAGGTTCTCCACTTGCATTTGTTTTCCACTCTGACTTAAATCCATCTATACTAACTCTTTATTATAGTATAATAATAATAATAATAATAATAATAATAATAATAATAATAATAATAATAATAATAATAATAATAATAATAATAATAATAATAATAATTTACTCACAAGAAGGTACAATGGGTTGGTGAGATTATATAAGATTGGTATTTTTTCATTCATGCAAAGTCACTAACACGCATAGCGTTTCGGGCAGGTTCTTAATCTAATACATCAGGTAAGATCAAAAGGTAAATTGTAGCAAAGTTTTATATCAACAAATAACTACAATATAAATTGCCAGCGGTGATTACACTGGTATGGATATATGTCTTAGGAACTAGTATTAGGGAATTGGGTGGTACAGTCTTTGCTATGATTTGTGTGAGTGTGTTAGTTGACATCCATAAGTGTTGTTATCTTTGATACAACCATAGGTGTTTTTAACTCTTATATAACCAGCTTATTAAGATAGCATTCGAAATGTCGTGAACTTTTCTTATCAGTCGTTCATGTGGCACTGGCCCAATCACTTGGATTGGACGGTAGAGCGACGGTCTCGCTTCATGCAGGTCGGCGTTCAATCCCCGACCGTCCAAGTGGTTGGGGGCACCATTCATAACCCCCCCCCCCCCCACCGTCCCATCCCAAATCCTTATCCTGTCCCCTTCCAAGTGCAATATAGTCGTAATGGCTTGCCGCTTTCCCCTGATAATTCCCTCTCTTGTGGCACTGAATCAACAGCTTCGCTAAGATCATGGTACACAACGTCACAATTCTTTCCACTTTTAGCTGCCTAAAATATGGTGTAAAATAATGAAAGCAAATTTGTCAAACATGAGCTGCCGGTTAGTAAATACCATGCTGTAAATCATTTATTAATCTGTGGTTTTTAAGTTGTAAACGAATGGCGTTCGCTTTTATCGATTCAAGCAATTTTACTACATGAGACAATTAGCTAATTGGACAATCGTTCAAAGCAAGTGATAAGTCTTTTTTTTTTATAAATTGGCACCGGTGGTGCTTAAATTGGCACTTAAGCACCACCAACGATTCTGGTATTCTTCTAAGCTCTGATGATTTATTAAATAATTAAATATTTTTATCAATTATTCCCACGTATTCTCAGCGTTTGCGGCCAGGAGCTGCCCACCACTTGTGGCCAGGAGCTGCCCACTACTTGTGGCCAGGAGCTGCCCACCACTTGTGGCCAGGAGCTGCCCACCACTTGTGGCCAGGAGCTGCCCACCACTTGTGGCCAGGAGCTGCCCACCACTTGTGACCAGGAGCTGCCCACCACTTGTGGCCAGGAGCTGCCCACCACTTGTGGCCAGGAGCTGCCCACCACTTGTGGCCAGGAGCTGCCCACCACTTGTGGCTGGTAACTGCTCAAATTGTAATGGAATATTTAATCTGGCACGAGATCCATAAACAAAGGTGCCACTTTGAGCACCTGACCAGGGTGTATATATTGATGAATTGCTGGAGTCAATTGGTAGTATGACAACTGGTAATAAGAACACGACGATCACCGTCCTGCAGTACAACAACGGGACGATCACCGTCCTGCAGTACAACAACGGGACGAGCACCGTCCTGTAGAACAACAACGGGACGAGCACCGTCCTGTAGTACAACAACGGGACGAGCACCGTCCTGTAGTACAACAACGGGACGAGCACCGTCCTGCAGTACAACAACGGGACGATCACCGTCCTGCAGTACAACAACAGGACGATCACCGTCCTGCAGTACAACAACAGGATGAACACCGTCCTGTAGTACAACAACGGGACGATCACCGTCCTGCAGTACAACAACAGGACGATCACCGTCCTGCAGTTCAACAACAGGATGAACACCGTCCTGCAGTACAACAACGGGACGAGCACCGTCCTGTAGTACAACAACGGGACGAGCACCGTCCTGCAGTACAACAACAGGATGAACACCGTCCTGCAGTACAACAACAGGACGAACACCGTTCTGCAGTACAACAACAGGACGAGCACCGTCGTGTAGTACAACAACAGGACGAACACCGTCCTGTAGTACAACAACAGGACGAACACCGTCGTGTAGTACAACAATAGGACGAGCACCGTCGTGTAGTACAACAACAGGACGAACACCGTCCTGTAGTACAACAATAGGACGAGCACCGTCGTGCAGTACAACAACGGGACGATCACCGTCCTGCAGTACAACAACAGGACGAACACCGTCGTGTAGTGCAACAACAGGACGAGCACCGCCGTGTAGTGCAACAACAGGACGAGCACCGCCGTGTAGTGCAACAACAGGACGAGCACCGCCGTGTAGTGCAACAACAGGACGAGCACCGCCGTGTAGTGCAACAACAGGACGAGCACCGCCGTGTAGTGCAACAACAGGACGAGCACCGCCGTGTAGTGCAACAACAGGACGAGCACCGCCGTGTAGTGCAACAACAGGACGAGCACCGTAAAGCAGTACAACAACGGCCGCTGGAGAGCCTCACCACACCTGTTACACTGATAAATATTATGGTCAGTTGACATGGAGATATACACAGCATCTTCACACACACTAGCTTATCACAGCATCTAACTCAGCATCTTGACACACTATCTTAACACAGCATCTTCACACAAACTATCTTAACACAACATCTTCACACATTATCTTAACTCAGCATCTAACACAACATCTTCACACATTATCGTAACACATCATCTAACACAGCATATATACACAGTGTTTTATCCCCAACATCTAACACAGCACCTTCACATAGTATCTTAACACAGCATCTACCTTGAAGTTACCTTGAGGTTTTTTCGGGGCTTAGGTCGTTGACCAGGCCTCCTGGTCGCTAGACTGGGCAACCAGGCTGTTGGGCGCGGCTGCTTTCAGCCTGACGTTTGAGTCACAGCCTAGTTGATCAGGTATCCTTTGGTGGTGCTTGTCAAGTTCTCTCTTGAACACTGTGAGGGGTCGGCCAGTTATGCCCCTTATGTGTAGTGGAAGCGTGTTGAACAGTCTCGGACCTCTGATGGTGATAGAGTTCTCTCTCAGGGTTGCTGAGTTGATAGAGTTGCACCTATGCTTTTCAACGGGGGTATTCTGCACATCCTGCCATGCCTCCTGGTCTCATATGGTGTTATTTATGTATGCAGGTTTGGGACCAGCCTCTCTCCTATTTTCCACGTGTAAATTATTATGTATCTCTCCCGCCTGCGCTTAAGAGAAGACATATTTTGTTTATTTATATATACAAGAGTTCTTACATTCTTGTACAGCCACTAGTATGCGTAGCGTTTCGGGCCAGTCCTTAATCCTAAGTTCCTTGGAATACGACCCCCGCGAGGAATCCTTTTTACTACCAAAGTACCTATTTTACTGTTGAGTTAAACAGAGGCCAGAGTTAAGGATTTGCGCCCAGTAAATCCTTCCCGGCCAGGATACGCACCCAGGACAAAACGCTCGCGGCACGCCTGGCGAGCGTCTTACCACTACGCCACGGAGACTGGTAATTTAGGCATTTCAGTCGGTCAGTGAAATGCCTAAAAATGATTTAGGCATGTCAGTCGGTCCAAATGTTTAGATGTTTTAATGAGTGGATTCTAGCAGTAAAGGATCTCTGCACGCTCTCCTGATCAGCAATTTCTCCAGCTTTGAAAGGGGCTGTCATTGTGCAGCAGTATTCTACTCTAGAGAACACTAGCGTCTTGAAGAGTATCATCATTGGTATAGCATCTCTAATTTGAAAAGTTCTTGTTATCCAACCTGTCATTTTTCTTGCAGGTGTGACGGCTACTTTATTGTGTTCTTTAAAGGTAAAGTCTTCCGACATGAGTACACCTAAATCCTTAACATTGCTTTTTCGTTCTATGTTATGATTTGACTGCGTTTTGTACGTGGTTTCTGCTTCTATATTTTCATTTTTTCTGTAGCGCATGAGCTGGAACTTATCTTCATTAAATACCATAATATTTTCTGTAGCCCACTGAAAGACCTGATTTACATCTGATTAGAGGTTCGCTGTGCTATCTATGTTGTCTACTCTCATAAAAATCCAAGTGTCATCTGCAAAGGATGAGAAAAATTACTGGAGCAAGCACAGTACCCTGAGGGACTGAGCTCTTCAAGATTGATGAACCGGATTTTATTTTGTTGACTATTACACATTGGTTTCTATTAGTCAGGAAATTGTAGAGCCATCTGCCTATTTTTTCGGTAATTATATTTGCACGCATTTTGTGTGCAATAACACCATGGTCCCATTTGTCGAAGGCTTTTGTAAAATATGCGTAAATTACATCAGAGTTTTGCTTGTCTTCCATGGCATCTAAGGCCATGTCATTTTGGTCCACCTACTGTGATAGGCAAGAGCGCCCGGTTCTGAAACCATATTGTCCAGGGTTATGGAGATGCTGTGATTCCATGTGTTTTGTGATCTTATATCTCAGCACTCTCTCAAAGATTTTTATTGTGCGTGATGTTAGTGCTATCGGGCTGCAATTTTTTGCCTCTGCCTTATTTCCTCCTTTATAGAGTGGTGCTATCTGTGCTGTTTTTAGTATGTCAGGGATAACGCCAGTATCTAGGCTTTGTCTCCAAAGAATGTGAAGGCCTGCAACAGGTTTTTTTTTTACAGTTCATGATGAATATAGAGTTCCAGAAATCAGGGCCTGGTGCAGAGTGCATAGGCATATTGTCTATAGCTTTTTCAAAATCCAGCGAGGATAGGGTGACATCTGATATATGGTTTGATGTTGGCATCACATCCATGAAAAATTCATTTGGCTTATCAATCTTTAATGTGTTTAGTGGCTCGCTGAAAACAGTCGCACTGATTCCTCAGAATTTCACTCATTTCTTTGTTGTCCTCTGTGAGAGTTCCATCTCTCTTACGCAGGGGCCCGATACTGGATCTAGTTTTTGATCTTGATTTTGCAGAGGAGAAAAAATGTCGGATATCTCTCTGTTTCACTGATGGCTTTTTTGCTCTCTTTGTCTCTCTTGGATTTTGTACGATTCTTGTAGCTTTAGTTCAATCGTTTCCATTTCTCTACCTAGCCCTCTTCGTCGTTCTTGAGATAGGGTGTGACTCAAGTTGTTCCGAGATTCGTTTTCTCCGCCTATAGAGGGAACGCCGTTCCCGTTTCAGTTTGCATCTCATCCTCTTTTTACGTAGAGGTATTCGGTTTGTGCATACTTCTAAAGCTACTGAGTTTATTTTTTCAGGCATTGGTTCAGGTTTGCATTTTCTAGCTGTTCTTACCAGCTTATTTCTGTGAGTGTTTTGGTTTATTCGCTCCTAGTTAACCCGTCCTCCCAAACTAATGTTAAGGACTACCTTACAGGTAACTATCCAGAGTCTCTGTACCTAGATCCCATTAATTCCACTGATGATAGAGAGATACTCCTTTCTCTTTGATTTTATTTATTTATTTATTTATATATATACAAGAAGGTACATTGGGTTTGTGAGAATACATTGAATAGTACAGTATTTACAATCTTGTAAAACCACTAGTACGCGCAGCGTTTCGGGCAGGTCCTTAATCTAACAGATAAATTTAAGTAGGTAATTTCTATCAGAATTGATAAATGATAACAAATACATTGCAAGAGAAAAATGAGATGAGAGAGCTTAGTAAGTATATTAAAGCACATTGTTATATTAAAGCTCTGATTGATTACATTGACAGCTTGATTGGTAATTTAAACAAGATAAATAGACACCATACAGCAGATTGACAGCACATATAAGACAGCAATGATCACAATGGTAAAGATGCTCAGATTGGGTACATAAAGATTGGGAGACTGGGTAGCAACAGATACAGATAAACAAGATTAATAAACACCATATAGCAGATTGGCAGCACATATAAGAAGACAGCAATGATCACAATGGTAAAGATGTTCAAATTGGGAACATAAAGGTTGGGAGATTGGGTAGCAATAGATACAGTGCAATTTTCAGGCAAAAGGTGAAAAACTATGAAGATGAAATTAGGTACTTTTTAGTACTGATTTTGAATGATGTAAAAGTTGGACAGCTTTTCAATTCAATAGGGAGTGAGTTCCATAAACTGGGTCCCTTTATTTGCATAGAGTGTTTACACAGATTAAGTTTAACTCTGGGGATATCAAAGAGATATTTATTTCTTGTGTGGTGATAATGGGTCCTATTACATCTGTCCAGGAAGAGTTTCAGACAAGGATTTGCATTTAAGAACAGGGTTTTGTAAATGTAGTTGACACAAGAGAATTTATGGAGTGAGATTATGTTTAGCATGTTTAGGGAGATAAACAAGGGGGCTGTGTGTTGCCTGAAAGCAGAATTTGATATTATTCTGATAGCAGATGTTTGCTGGGTAATGATGGACTTGAGGTGGTTTGCAGTGGTTGAACCCCATGCATAGATATAATTGTTGAGATAGGGATAGATTAGTGCATAATATAGAGATATGAAAACAGAGTTAGGTACATAATATCTGATTTTGGAGAGTATCCCAACTGTTTTAGAGACTTTCTTAGTTATGTGTTGTATGTGGGTACTGAAGTTGAGTCTCTTGTCTAGGAATAGGCCAAGAAACTTTCCATCATTTTTATTGCTAATGTTTACATTGTCTATCTGAAGCTGAATTGCATTTGTAGATTTGCTTCCAAATAAGATGTAGTAGGTCTTTTCTATGTTAAGTGTTAGTTTGTTGGTTGACATCCATAAGTGGACTTTTTTTAGTTCATTATTAACAACATTATTTAGTGTATGTGGGTTGGGGTTGGAGTAGATGAGGGTAGTATCATCAGCAAACAAAATAGGTTTCAGAATGTTAGAGACATTAGGCAGATCATTAATGTATATAAAAATAGAAGAGGTCCCAAGATGCTGCCCTGTGGCACTCCAACGGTTATTGGTAGAATGGGAGAGGTTATATTATTGATGGCTACACATTGGTGTCTATCACTAAGATAGGATTGGATATAGTCCAGTGCATGGCCTCGAATTCCATAATGATGGAGTTTACATAAGAGGTAATCGTGATTAACAGTATCAAAGGCCTTTCTCAGGTCAATGAAGAGTCCAATCGGAAACTCATTTTTGTCAAGGGCTGAGTAAATTATATCAAGGAGACTAATAATTGCATCGTTGGTACTCTTTTGGGAGCGGAAGCCAAACTGACAAGGGCTAAGAATGTCGACTTTTACGAGATAGGAGTAGAGCTGTTTGTAGATAATTTTTTTCAAATATTTTTGATAATATGGGTAGGTTCGATATTGGTCTATAGTTGTTTATGTCTGCCGGATTACCTCCTTTATGAACTGGCGTTACTCTTGCGTTTTTAAGGATATCAGGGAAGGTATGACACTCAAGGGATTTATTGAACAGCAGAGCTATAGGTGGCGCAAGGGCATGGAAGGCGCTCTTGTATACAATGGATGGGATTTCACTGATGTTCCCAGCTTTGGTTAACTCTTAAAACAAAGTCAAGTACTCTTGCTGAGATACCAACTTAAATTTACAAAAAAGCTTCCAGATTTCGAGCTCCTGCCATTGCATTGCTCTACAACAAATCACTTGAACTCCAAACCTTTCCGGAAATTCTAAAAAAAAAACAAGAGTAACCCCAGTCCATAAATGTGGTAATCTCACTAATGTCAACAATTTCAGACCTATATCAGTTCTGCCAACTTTGTCAAAAATATTTGAAAAAACTAATCTACATGCAGTTTTACTCTTGTCTTGCCAATCACAATATACTTAGCTCTAGCCAAACTCAGACCCCCCCCAAAAAAAGCACTAACGATGCACTGATTAGTATGATTAACTTGATACATACAATTCTTGATAAAAATGAGTTCTCTGTTGGGATATTTGTTGATCTAAGTAAGGCTTTTGACACTCAACCACCAAAACCTTCTTCATAAATTACATTATTTTGGAGTCAGATATCACTTACTCCAACACCTTCAGTTTTACCTTAGTGACAGGCTCCAGTATGTTTCTGTGAATAATTGCATATCTCCTACCCTACCCATCAACATTGGTGTTCCTTAGGGCAGCATACTTGGCCCTCTCCTCTTTTTCATCTACATTAATGAACTTCCAAATGCCTCTCAACACCTCAAACCAATTTCATTTGCCGATGACACAACCTTCATCTTCTCCAGTCTTGAGCCTCTTGCTCTGAATGTTACAGTGAATACTGAACTAAATAAAGTCCATCTTTGGCTAACTGCTAACAAACTCGCCCTTATCATTGACAAAACCTTCTATATTTTGATTGGTCATAAATCCTCAGACCAAATTAATTTAAGAATAAACAATATCCAAAATTAGATACAAAGTAGATGGTAAATTCCTTGGTGTCATTATCGAAAACAAGCTGAATTTCCAAGGACTCATTCAAAATACCGCAAAAAAAGTTTCTAAAACTGTTGGCATTCTTTCTAAGATCAGATATTATGTACCTCGCCCCGCCCTGGTGACGCTCTATTACTCTTTCGTCTATTCTTATCTCAGTTATGGTATTTGTTCTTAGGGTTCCATTACCCAAAATCATCTACGTCCTATATTTACTCAATACAATGATGCTATTAGAACAATATCAAACTCTCGCCCCAGACAGCACTCGGTACCCTTACTTAAATCTTTGAATATGTTAGACTAGCTGTACCCGCCACGCGTTGCTGTGGCTCAATCTGGTTAAATGGGAAAGAAAGAAAAGAGAAAGTGCACGTTTCTAATATGTTTATTTCACAATGCTTGTGGGTATACAATATTTTGTGTTGTTCCATTGTCTGTGGAGATATAGAGATTGTCTGGTTAGCCGACTCTAGAACACGCAACATATAATTGTCCATGTGAGAAGCAATCCGTTTCTAGATATAAACTGCACAATTCTGAAGATTGGCCCTGAGCTTTGTTGATGATGATTAAAGCAAACGCCAATCTAATTGGAAATTACAATCTCTTAAGTTGAAATGGCATATCTGTAAAAGGAATGCAAGGAATGACGACATCTTCACCTTTGAAAGGTTCTGTCAAGATTGTTGCTTCTGCGACGTTGTTGTTATTTTTTTTACTGCAAGGCGCGTGGCCTTGCAATGTTTTTGACTGGTTGATATTTCATAACATAATAATTGGCAAACCGAATTTCAATTGACGTACGTGTGTTGGTATCCATGGTAGATCGAAAGAATACAACAATTGTGTTGGATAAATAACCGCTTCATCTGCTTCCTCAACAGTATAGACAGACTTGTATGTGACTGCCTTGCTTTGGATAATAATATTGAATAATATTAATAATATTGAATAATATTAATAATATTGAATAATATTAATAATATTGAATAATATTAATAATATTGAATAATATTAATAATATTGAATAATATTGGATAATAATATTGAATAATATTATTATATACTTGGACTGAATAATATTGTTTTGTTCGTAGACGTCTTTGTTCTTGGCCGCAAGAATAGCTCGTTCACTCAGCAAATCGTGATTCTTATAATTGGTCTGGAAATACTTTTTCAACCAATTCTTCTTTTTGACGTCACTAGATTCTAGAAGTTATGAGGCAATGAAATTCGTCCTGAGGTCAGATCAACCGGTACGTTTCCGATCCCAATTTTCGGAAATTGATGTGAGAATATCTCAGCTGATGGATCGTTTTGAAACTGGACACCAATATTTGTAGTTAATTTTAACGTCTTTACGTGGCGCCACAAAGTAGAGTATTTCAGGGTAGCATTTATTTCGTCTGCTGGTGTCAATCGAGGAATTACAGGTAATGTTTGCCTGAAATCTCCTGCAAGCAATATTAATGCGTTCCCAAATGGTCTGATGTTACCACGGAAATCTTGCAATGATCGATCAAGAGCCTCGAGCTATTTTTTGTGTGCCATTGTATATTCATCCCAAACAATAAGTTTGCATTTCTGCAATACTTTTTCTATGCCATGGGAATGTTGCAAGTGGGAGCTTCAATGAAATCCATTTTCAATGTCAATTTCAAAGCAGAAGTAGCAGTTCTTCCATCTGGTAACAATGTCGCAGCTATTCCGGACAATGCAAGAGCTAAGGTTATGCCATTTTGTGAACGAAATATTGCCAGAATCAATCTAATTAAGAAGGTTTTACCAGTTCCTCCTTGCGCGTCTATGAAGATTTCTCCAAGCCCGTTAATGACAGTTTGAATAATTTGAATGTAAATGCCTTTTCGCTCAAGCGTTAGCTTAGGAATATTTGATTGCACATACGACAACAGATCACCCATGTCGTAATTTTGTTCACGACGCAATTCTAGATCGAACGAAGCAGCAGCAGATCGATTTGGTGATGGCATTTCCAATTGATTGAGAACTTTGTTCGCGATTTCTAAGCACAAATCTTCAATCATTATCAACGCTTCGTTGTAGATTTTGCTGTGAAATCCATGTTCATATTTGAATTTTCCTTGCGTACTCGACGGATAATATCTACAGCTATGTGCGATTTATATTTCTCCCATAACTATGTTGGAGATGAAGGAGAGCAGGCGGTCAATATGATTGCAAACAATGCACAAATTTGATTTGGATGTGATGTGTTGGACGCATATTAATGCATACATCCCAGTGTTGGTCGTTCTCCAATAAATTCAGAGCTTGACATGCACTACAGAAAGTGGCTTGTGTAACGCCGTTGACAAATCTCAATTGCTGGAAAGATGTTGGACCGGGCACACTTACCAACAGCATGCGAAGAAAGAAGCATTCATCTTGATTGAGATGAACGGTGTACGGTCTTCCTATCATAGTTTATTTGAATATGCCATGTTGTCCGTCGACTCGCTCTCCTTGTTTGCGTCGTTCAAATGATTTTCTACCGGCATTCCATGTGTAATACGTAGGCACTTCCGTATTCAGCAGTGTTTCGCAAACACGTCATTTTTACATAACGTGAAGAAAGCCGTTAACGTTGTACCCGGTGGATTCATCGCAGTTTGTTGCACATTTGCAGTTGTGAAATAAATGTGTTGTCCATTGTCTTGTTTTCAAAACAAAAACAAAAAATACTAACAAAATATTCAAACACTGATCAATTGATACAGCTCAATTTCACCAACAATTGCAATGAAAAAATATGCAGAACAGTTAAAAAACAAAATGAAAAAGGAAACAAATAAACTATACTCATGAAATGAACGATATGGTAAATGACACAGCTCAATTCCAACGCAAAGTCACACAAAATAATTAAATCAAAATAAAAATCAATAAAAATCTATGAAAATTCTATTTATCAATGTAATCGGAACATTAAAATGGAATCGTAACATATTTTGTATAGTGTGTGTGTGTTGTTCGTATGTGCATCATATGGCGATGTTTTAAAAAAAATTAAATTTTATCGATCACAGGTGTGGTATCTAAATAGTAGGTATATAAAATCATGCACGTGTATGATTGGAACGTTGTGTCAAAATTTTAAAGGAATCGGTGAAGACTTTCGGAGATTACCGAGTGAATTGCTCTTACGTTCTACAGATGGCACTGTTTAAAAAAAAAAACATCTTTTTTCCTTTCACAGGTGAAGCTTGTATATAGTAGGTACATAAAAACACTCGGCTTTTCGAATGCAACGTTGTGTGGAAATTTCAAAGCAATCGGTAAAGAAGTTTCGAAGATTTCCCTCATGAAAAACACAGTTTCTCAAAAAAACATGTTTTTTCCCGTCACAGACGAGACATCTATATAGTATGTAAATAAAAACCTGCTCGGATGCGAATGGAACGTTGTGAGAAAATTTCAAGGCAATCGGTGAAGAACTTTCGGAGATTGGTGATTTTGAACAAAGGACCATTTTCATTTTATTTATATAGATACTAGCAGTACCCGGCCACGCGTTGCTGTGGCTCAGCAACGCATGTGCGTTGCTGAGCCACAACAAAATTCCCTGTCCCCCAGTCGTCCCCACCATTTCCCCCCCCCTCACCCGTCTCCTCGGCTTCCCAACCATTCCCCACTTCACCGTCCCCTCGTCCTCCCCTCCATTCCCCATTCCACCATCTCCTCTTCCTTCCACCATGCCCCTATTCCCTGTTGTCCTCCCCACCCTTCTCCATTCCCCCATCCCCTCGTCCACACCATCCCAAACTCCCCCGTCCCCTCGTCCTTCCCTACCATTACCCCTACCCTTGAACCCTCGTCTTCCCCACCATCTCTCACTTACGTCCCCTCGTCATCCCCACCATTCCCCACTCCCTCGTCCGATGCCTTCTCAAATGGTCTGATGTTCCCATCAGAAAATTGGGAATATCAAGTGATCTGATGTTCCCATCACTGAAATATATGAAAAACAGTTAAAAATGAAATGAAAATGTGAAAAAATAAAAAAATATACTATACTCACGAAATGAAACGGTATGGTAAACAACACAGCTTTATTCCAGCGCAATTCACACAAAATAATTAAATACAAATGAAAATAAATAAAAATCTATGAAAATTCAATTTATCAATGCAATCAGAAACATTGAAATGGAATTGTAACATATTTCATATAGCATGAGTGTTGCTGTTACATGCAACAGATGGCGCTGTTTTTCTAGAAAAACATAGTTTTACCTGTCACAGGTGTGGCATCTATACTTATACTTATACTTACGAAATGAATGATATGATAAACAACACAGCTCAATTCCAACACAAGGTCACACAAAATAATTCAATAAAAAATAAAATAAATCGAAATCTATGAAAATAAAGTTTATCAATGCAATCGGAAACATTGAAATGGAATTCGTGACATATTTAGTACAGCGTGCAGGTTGCTATTATGTGCAACAGATGGCGCTGTTTTTCAAAAACGCATGTTTTTACCTGTCACAGGAGTGGCATCTATATATTAAGTATATTAAAGACGTGCCTATTCGAATGCAACGTTGTATCAAAATTTCAAAGCAATTAGTGAAGAACTTTCGGAGATTACAGCGTGTGTTGCTCTTACATCCAACAGATGGCGCTGTTTTTCAAAAAAAGCCTGTTTTTTCCTGTCTCAGATGAGGCATGTAAATAGTACATATATAAAAAGAAGTGCCTATTCGAATGCAACGTCGTGTCAAATTTTCAAAGCAATCGGTATATAGGTTTTAAAGATTTCCCTCACATGAAAAACACTTGCAAAAACACAGTTTTCAGAAAAAACAGTTTTTTCCGTCACAGACGTGACATCTATATAGTATGTATATAAAAACCTGCTCGGATGCGAATGGAATGTTGTGTGAAAATTTCAAAGCAATCGGCGAAGAACTTTCGGAGATTATCGATTTTGAACAAACGAACATTTCCGTTTTTATTTATATAGATTAAGTCACTGCACATCCTCTCATGTGTACTCTATATATTTAAACTCTGAACTGTAATGTCAATGTTGACCTTCAACGCTTCCTAGAAGGTTGTAACAGAACCCATGGGCACCACACCAGAAACAAATACTTATTTGATATTCCAAGACTGCGCCTTAACCCAACTAGAAATGCTTTACAAATCAAGGGACCCAGAATGTGAAATGACCTTCCCAATCATGTCAAAGGCTGTACCTCTGTTAACTAGTTCAAGAGAAAAATTAAGTACTACCTAATAAACTCCATGTAACCTACCTTACCCCTAAATGTCAACCCATGTCTTGCTATTTTCAAACAATACTGTTTGTTGACCAACTTGTATAATTGTTAATTTTTGCTATGTTCCTCCCCCTTTTTTTATTCCTTTCTTTAACAATTTCTACTTTAATCTCAATTACTATTAAGTTTTAATCTAAGTGTTTTTTTCCCTCACCTTGCCCGTAACGCTGTGCGTATTAGTGGCTTTAGGTATTGTATGTACTAGCTCTATCTATAAATCCAACATTATGTTTGTAACTCATCTTCTATGTATGTACTTTTACCTGAATAAACATTTTGATTTTTTATTTTGATTTTGATTTATTTTTAAAATTGAATTGGCTGAATTCTCCTTCCCTGGGGCTCGGGACTTGTTGTGTAGGTCTACTCCCCATGCTTGTCAGAACTTCAATTAGGTTGTGCTTTAACACAGAATCTTCACACTCTCTCATAACACAACATCTAATACAGTATCTTTAAACAGGATCTTAACACAGCATCTAACACGGTATCCTAACGCATTATCTTCACACAGCATCCTAACACAACATCTAGCCCAGTATCTTAACACATTATCTTCACACATCATCTTAACACAGCATTGAATACAGTATTCTAACACATCATCTCAATACAGCATCTTCATACACTATCTTAACACAGTATCTAACACAGCATCTTTACACAGTATCTTAACACAAAATCTAGCTCAGTATCTTCACACAGCATCTTAACGCAGCATCTTAATACAGCATATAACACAGTCTCTCCACACAGTATTTTAATACAGAATCTAACACAGTGTCTTCACACAGTATCTTAACACAACATCTTACACAATACTTTCCGATAGTATTTTTACACAATACTTTCCGACAGTATTTTTACACAATACTTTCCCACAGTATTTTTACGCAGTATCTAACACAGTATCTTCACACAGTACCTTCATATAACATCTCAACACAACCTCTAATGCAACATCTAACACAGCAGTTTCACACAGTATCTTCACACAGCAGTTTCACACAGTATCTTCACACAGCATCTAACACAGTATTTTCACAGAGCATCATAACACATCATCTAACACATCGTCTAATATAGCACATTACACACCATGTAACTCATTCTCTAAAATTTGAAACATTGCAGCTAACACAGCACTTAACACAGCATCTAGCAAAGCACCTAACACATTACTTAGCACATCATCTAGCACAACACCTAGCACAGCACTTAACACTTAATACAGCATCAAACAGCACTGAACACAGCATCAAACAGCACTTAACACAGCATCAAGCACACAGCGGCATAAGGAATAATTTATATAAGATGACTTGCCCGAAACGCTATGCGTGCTAGTGGCTTTACAAGAATGTAAATTCAACTTAGTTTCTATGTTCTCTGTTAACCCCGAATGTACCTTCTTGTATATAAATAATATAAATAAAATAAAATAAAATAAAACATAATAAAGATACTTCAGTGTCTGTGTTAGGAATTAGATCACAAGAGCACCGTTTTGTCACCAGTGGCTTTATGTCGTGCTAAATGGGAATAAATTTGCTAGAGAAATGTGATAAGTGGGATGCCACAGGGGTCCAATTTGGGCCCAACTCTTTTAGTAATGTACATAAAATGACATAAATGAGAATATTGCAAACATATCATCAAATTTGCAGATGACACAAAGATTTATGGTAAAGTAGGAAATGGTTATGATATTGAAGCCTTACAAAGAGATCTACATGAACTCCACAAATGGTAAGAAGACTAGCAAATGCTTTTTAATATTGACATATGCAAGACCCTGCATGAGGGGCGTAACAATCCATCCCACAACTACCAAATTAATAACTTTACATAACAGCAGATTGATGAAGACAAGGACTTCGGAGTCAAAATCTACCACTCAAAGAAAGTGGCACAGCAAGTAGGGGCAGCAGTAAAAGAAAAAAAAAAAGGAGCTAATCAAACACTTGGAATAATCAAGTGTACCTTTGACTTTAAGTAAAAGAAGGGAGTGATTCAATTGTATAAATCTCTGGTGCGCCCCCATTTAGATTATTGCATCCAGGCATGGGGACCTCATGTTCAGAATGACATAGCTGCTTTGGAGAAGGTGCAACACCGGGCAACAAATGTCATTCCAGAGCTTAGTCAACTCCCGTATCAGGAATGGTTGAAAGTCACAGGGCTAAACAACACAACAAACCAGGCATGGCGGCGAATCTTATTGAAATTTAGAATACTGAACAATTTGGGATGTTGATCCACACAATTTCTTCAAAAAATCAGATGTAACAAACAAGGAACAACGGTTTTTCAACAAGCCACAATGTAGGACTGGGAATTGGAGATGCATTTTTACCGACAGGGTTATTAACCCACGGAACCCGCAGAAGCCATAAGTTCCAAAACTGTGTTTACTTTTAAAGTACAGCTGGAAAAGATCAAGGCAAATGGGGGGTGGTGGGGGAGGGGACCTTCAATAAGCTGCCTGCTTCCTGTCCTCGTCGAGGTCACTAGTATTAGTGGCTCTCAGGTAAATTCAGGTATGTGTACGGTGGTGCGTGTGTCACACCGTTAACAGTGGTGTTGGAGGCGAGGTCGACGGTGTACAAATAGAAGTTATTGCTAACACGAATTCAAGCGGAAAAAAATAAGTACTTGATAAAAAAAAAATTATTATAATTTTTGTATTTTGTTTTCAGTGTAGCACACAGCTGTGAGGTGCCGGCATGCGCACGCACGCACGCACTCAGGAATCGTGCACAGAGTATAAGGAAAAAGGCAAATATTGCACCAATCTATAAAAATGATATGTCGGGAGGAACCTTTAAATTATAGACACGTATCATTAACAAGTGTGGTAGTCAAAGCACTAGAACAAATAATTAAGGACAAATGTGTAGAACACAGAGAGTAACGACATAATAACAGACAGACAGTATGGTTTTCGAACAGGAAAGTCCTCTGTAACAAATCTACTTTGATTTTATGATAAAGCCACAGAGATTCTACAGGAAAGAGATGGATGAGTTGACTATATCTATCTGGATCTAAAAAAAAGGGTTTTGACAGTCCCACACAAGAGACTGTTCTGGAAACTGGAATATGCTGGAGGGGTGACAGGGAGACTTCTGACATGGATGAAAAGTTTTCTGACAGACAGATGAAGACAGTAATCAGTGAAAATGTATCTGACTGGAGGAGGAAGGGAGGGAGGGAATTATCAGGAGAAAGGGACAAGCCATTTCAACTATATAGTACATTGAAGGGATCAGGATAAGGGTTTCGGATAGGACGTGGGGAATGGAATAGTGTTCAATTACTTGGACGGTTGAGGATTGAACCGACCTGTATGAAGCGAGACTGTTGCTCTGCCGTCCAGCCCAACCAGCCCAAGATGTTGGGGAGTGTTACTAGCGGAGTACCACAAGGTTCAGTTCTTGCACCAGTAATGTTCATCATCTACATAAAAGATCTACCAGAAGGAATACAGAATAATAAGAACATGTTTGCGGATGACACTGAGATACTGGGAAAGATAGGAGTCGCTGACAATTGTAATGCTCTTCAAATTGACCTAGATAAAACAAGTGCTTGGAGCTTCATGTGGCAAATTATTTGGAAAGAAGTTAAAGAACTCTAATAAAGAACGATACCTAGGGATGGGGGGGGGGGGTTAGGTAGTAAGTAGTCACCAGAGGAACACATAACGAACATTGTGAGAGGAACGTATTCGTTGCTTTCATTCAGACTTGGTTTTAATTACATTGATGGTGAAATACTAAAGAAACTGTTCATGACGTTTGTGAGCAAATATTTAAATGCAGCACTTGCATGATCGCCATATCTCAAAAAGGACATAAATAAACTGGAAGAGACGCAAAGCATGCTACATAATGGCTTCCAGAAGTGAAAAACAAGAGTTACGAGGAGAGACTAGAGGCGTTAAATATGCCAAAACTGGAAGATAGAAGAACAGGAGGTGATATGATCACCACTTACAAAATAATAACAGGAAGCGATCAAATTTACAAAGAGGAATTCCTGAAACCATGAACTTCAAGAACAAGTGAACTCAGCTTCAAGCTAATGAAACAAAGGTGCCGAAAAAATATTAGAAGGTTTTCTTGTGCAAATATAGTGGTAGACGGTTGGAACAAGCTAAGTGAGAAGGTGGTGGAGGCCAAAACCGTTAGCAGATTCAAAACGTTATATGACAAAGAGTACTGGGATGACGAGACACCACGAACGTAGCTCTCATCATGTAACTACACTTAGGTAATCACATACACACACACGCGCACAAATGCGCGCACACAAACACACACACACACACACACACACACACACACACACACACACACACACACACACACACACACACACACACACACACACACACACACACACACACACACACACACACACACACACACAACACACACCACACACACATACACACACACACACACACACACCACACACACACTGGAGTCAAATTCATCCCACATTCCAAGGACCCCCTCATCACCTCAGCCCCCAAAACCCGTCCAGCCCTCATCCCCTCAACCCCCAAAACCCACCCAGCTCTCATCCCCTCAACCCCCAAAACCCATCCAGACCTCATCCCCTCAACCCCAAGAACCCACCCAGACCTCATCCCCTCAACACCCAAAGGCTACCCAGCCCTCACCCCTCCTCATCCCCTCTCCTTCCATGTGACCCCCCACCCTTGCGAGGGAGGTGGGAGGTCCCCCCCACCCCCTCTATCCTTCCCCCTCCCAACCTCTCAACCTCTATCTGTCTCCCAACCTTACGCTATCTCCCAACCCCTCTATGCCCTCCCTAATCTTCAGACCCAGTATGCCCTTCCTACTCCAGACCTACCTACCCAGGCTCTACCCCAGACCTCCTACCTACCTTCCTAGAAGCCCAGCCCCCAGTAGCCCCCCAAGCACCCCTCCTGAACTCTTTCCCCCCATACACCCCCCGGACCCCCCCAGACACCCCCCGGTTCCCCCCGGACATCCCCCGGACCCTCCCCGCCCCCAGTCATCCCCCAGACACCCCCCAGATCCCCCAGATCCCCTCTGCCCCCAGTCACCCCCCAGACATATCCAGATCCCCCAGACCCCCAGAGAAAGGGAGAACTCTGGTACAAGAGTTTCCATGAAGAATCTCAAGGTTTGGTACACCAATGCTGATGGGGTATCTAATAAAGCAGAAGAGATAAAAGAAAGAGTGAGTGAAGCAGATCCTGACATAGTTGCAATTGTGGAAACTAAAATTAATGACATGATCTCAGATGCAATCTTTCCTGAAGGGTACCAGGTGATACGAAAAGAGAGGACACAGAGACAGGGAGGGGGAGTAGCACTCCTAATAAAGCGGAAATGGAAGTTTGAAGACCTGGGAAATCGAGTTACCAATGAGTGCACAAGCTTCATACATGGAACTCTGACAGTAGATGGGAGGAAGATTGTGATCCTGGTAATCTACAATTCCCCACCAAACAGTAGAAGACCCAGGCAGGAGTATGATGACAACAACAAAGCATGTATAGATGAACTGCAGAAGGCAGCAACACTAGCCCACAGAATGAGAGCGAAGCTGCTGATCATGGGGGACCTAAATCATGGAGAGATAAATTGGGAATCAAGGAATCCCCATGGAGGGGACGAAACGTGGGGAGCAAAATTAGTAGATGTTATAGACAGGAATTTCCTGACACAACATGTGAAGGAAGACACAAGGGAAAGAGGAGGAGATGCACCGAGCCTATTAGACCTGATTTTCACCCAGAACGTAGAAGATATCGAGAATTTAGAGCATGAAATACCTCTAGGGGCCAGTGACCATTGTGTCCTAGTCTTTGACTACATGATGGAATTCAAACTTATGACCATGGGACAAGAGATCTGGGAAAGGAGAGCTGACTACAGGAAAGGGGACTATATGAGGATAAGGGACTATCTGGGTGAAGTGCAGGTGGAGGAAGAAATTAGAGGAAAAACAGCCCAAGATATGATGGACCTAGTCATACAGAAACGCCAGGAGGCCGAAGAGAGATTTATACCAAAGGTAAAGGGAAAAAATAAGAAGGAATATAATAACCCATGGTTTAATAGACAGTGTCAGGAAGCAAAAATGACCAGCAGACGGGAGTGGAGGAAGTACAGAAGACAAAGAACAGAGGACAACAGAAGCAGATACAACAGAGCTAGGAACGATTACATTAACATAAGACGAACATCGGAAAGGGACTATGAGAACGATATTGCAATCAAAGCGAAAAAACAACCTAAGTTACTACACAGTCATATAAGAAGAAAAATGTCGGTGAACGACCAAGTGACAAGACTAAGGAAGACAGAGGGGGCATATACTGAAAGTGACAAGGAAATCTGTGAGGCACTGAATGCCAGTTTCCATGGAGTGTTCACTACCGAGCCTGAGCAGCTCCCATTGTTGGAAGGGGTTACCCTAGATGAAAGACTATCAGATATAGAGGTGACAGCAGAGGAGGTAATGAAACAGTTGACAACTCTAGATGCAACTAAAGCAGTTGGACCAGACAAAGTATCACCGTGGATACTAAAAGAAGCAGCACAAGCCCTCAGCGTGCCTCTGGCAATGATCTTTAATGAGTCACTTATGTCAGGAGAATGGCCCAGTTGCTGGAAGAAGGCAAATGTCGTGCCGATCTTCAAGAAAGGAGATAGGGAGAAGGCACTTAACTACAGACCTGTATCACTGACAAGCATCCCCTGTAAAATACTGGAAAGAATAATTAGGCTACGACTGGTTGCACACCTGGAGAACATTAGGTTTGTGAACAAACATCAACATGGGTTCTGGACAGGGAAATCGTGCCTAACAAACCTTCTGGAATTCTATGATAAAATAACAAGGATAAGACAGGACAGAGATGGTTGGGCAGACTGCATATTTCTGGACTGCCAAAATGCCTTTGATACAGTACCGCACATGAGACTGCTGTTCAAGCTCGAGAGGCAGGCGGGGGTGGGGGGAAAGGTCCTAGAATGGATAAGGAACTACCTAACAGGAAGGAGCCAAAGAGTTACGGTAAGGGGCGAGAAGTCGGACTGGCGAACAGTAACAAGTGGAGTACCACAAGGATCGGTGCTGGGACCAATTCTATTTCTTGTATATGTTAACGACATGTTTACAGGCGTAGAGTCCTACATGTCGATGTTTGCGGATGATGCAAAGTTGATGAGAAGAGTTGTGACAGATGAGGATTGCAGGATCCTCCAAGAGGACCTGAACAGATTGCAGAGATGGTCAGAGAAATGGCTACTAGAATTCAACACAAGCAAATGTAAAGTTATGGAAATGGGACTAGGAGATAGGAGACCAAAGGGACTGTACACAATGAAGGGGAACAGCCTACCTGTAACGACGCGTGAAAGAGACCTGGGGGTGGACGTAACACCTAATCTATCTCCTGAGGCACATATTAATAGGATAACGACAGCAGCGTACTCTACACTGGCAAAAGTTAGAACGTCATTCAGAAACCTAAGTAAGGAGGCATTTAGGGCGCTTTACACTGCCTACGTAAGGCCAGTCTTAGAGTATGCCGCCTCATCATGGAGTCCCCATCTGAAGAAGCATATAATGAAACTGGAAAAGGTTCAGAGGTTTGCAACGAGACTCGTCCCAGAGCTACGAGGGATGGGGTATGAAGAGCACCTGAAGGAACTGTGCCTTACGACACTAGAAAGAAGAAGGGAGAGGGGGGACATGATAGGAACGTATAAGATACTCAGAGGAATTGACAGAGTGGACATAGACGAAATGTTCACACGGAATAGTAACAGAACGAGAGGACATGGATGGAAGCTTGAAACTCAGATGAGTCACAGAGATGTTAGGAAGTTTTCTTTTAGCGTGAGAGTAGTGGGGAAATGGAATGCACTTCAGGAACAGGTTGTGGAAGCAAATACTGTTCATAATTTTAAAACCAGGTATGATAGGGAAATGGGACAGGAGTCATTGCTGTAAACAACCGATGCTCGAAAGGCGGGATCCAAGAGTCAATGCTCGATCCTGCAGACACAACTAGGTGAGTACAACTAGGTGAGTACACACACACACACACACACACACACACACACACACACACACACTCACACACACACACACACACACACACACACGCAAACACACACACACGCACACACAGACCAATCCTGGAGTATGCGGCCCCAGCATGGAGCCCGTACAATTCAACACTGGTGGGACGCGAACAAGGGGACACAGATGGAAACTGAGTACCCACATGAGCCATAGAGACGTTAGAAGGAACTTTTTCAGTGTCAGAGTAGTTAATGGATGGAATACATTAGGGAGTGATGTGGTGGAGGCTGACTCCATACACAGTTTCAAATGTAGATGTGATAGAGCCCAGTAGGCTCAGGAATCTGTACACCAGATGATTGAAAGTTGAGAGGCGGGACCAAAGAGCCAAAGCTTAACCCGCGCAAGCACAAATAGGTGAGTACACACACACACGCACACATGCACACACGCACACACACACACACACACACACACACACACACACACACACAACACACACACACACAACACACACACACACACACACCACACACACACACACACACACACACAATACAAATCTTCCCATTTGCGAGTAGCTACACACCCCAGTGCTAATCCACCCCATGCTAACCAGCTCACACCTGCTTCTCAGGTCACCCCTTCCCCAAATCAGCCGCCCCTGCTTATCTCCCCAACACATCCCTTGACCCCTTTGACCCCACTGCAGTCAAATTCATCCCACATTCCAAGGACCCCCTCATCACCTCAACCCCCAAAACCCGTCCAGCCCTCATCCCCTCAACCCCCAAAACCCACCCAGCCCTCATCCCCTCAACCCCCAAAACCCACCCAGCCCTCATCCCCTCAACCCCAAGAACCCACCCAGCCCTCATCCCCTCAACACACAAAGCCTACCCAGCCCTCACCCCTCCTCATCCCCTCTCCTTCCATGTGACCCCCCACCCTTGCGAGGGGGTGGGAGGTTCCCCCCACCCCCTCTATCCTTCCCCCTCCCAACCTCTCAACCTCTATCTGACTCCCAACCTTACGCTATCTCCCAACCCCCCTATTCCCTCCCTAATCTTCAGACCCAGTATGCCCTTCCTACTCCAGACCTACCTACCCAGGCCATACCCCAGACCCTCCTACCTACCTTCCTAGAAGCCCAGCCCTCAGCAGCCCCCCAAGCACCCCTCCTAACCTCTTTCACCCTCCATACACCCCCCGGACCCCCCCAGACACCCTCGGATCCCCCCGGACATCCCCCGGATCCTCCCCGCTCCCAGTCATCCCTCAGACACCCCCCAGATCCCCCAGATCCCCCCCTGCCCCCAGTCACCCCCCAAACACTCCCCAGATACCCCCAGACCCCCAGAGAAAGGGAGAACTCTGGTACAAGAGTTTCCATGAAGAATCTCAAGGTTTGGTACACCAATGCTGATGGGGTATCTAATAAAGCAGAAGAGATAAAAGAAAGAGTGAGTGAAGCAGATCCTGACATAGTTGCAATTGTGGAAACTAAAATTAATGACTTGATCTCAGATGCAATCTTTCCTGAAGGGTACCAGGTGATACGAAAAGAGAGGACACAGAGACAGGGAGGGGGAGTAGCACTCCTAATAAAGCGGAAATATAAGTTTGAAGACCTGGGAAATCGAGTTACCAATGAGTGCACAAGCTTCATACATGGAACTCTGACAGTAGATGGGAGGAAGATTGTGATCTTGGTAATCTACAATCCCCCACCAAACAGTAGAAGACCCAGGCAGGAGTATGATGACAACAACAAAGCATGTATAGATGAACTGCAGAAGGCAGCAACACTATCCCACAGAATGAGAGCAAAGCTGCTGATCATGGGGGACCTAAATCATGGAGAGATAAATTGGGAATCAAGGAATCCCCATGGAGGGGACGAAACGTGGGGAGCAAAATTAGTAGATGTTATAGACAGGAATTTCCTGACACAACATGTGAAGGAAGACACAAGGGAAAGAGGAGGAGATGCACCGAGCCTATTAGACCTGATTTTCACCCAGAACGAAGAAGATATCGAGAATTTAGAGCATGAAATAACACTAGGGGCCAGTGACCATTGTGTCCTAGTCTTTGACTACATGATGGAATTCAAACTTATGACCATGGGACAAGAGATCTGGGAAAAGAGAGCTGACTACAGGAAAGGGGACTATATGAGGATAAGGGACTATCTGGGTGAAGTGCAGTGGGAGGAAGAAATTAGAGGAAAAACAGTCCAAGATATGATGGACCTAGTTATACAGAAATGCCAGGAGGCCGAAGAGAGATTAATACCAACAGTAAAGGGAAAAAATAAGAAGGAATATAATAACCCATGGTTTAATAGACAGTGCCAGGAGGCAAAAATGGCCAGCAGGCGGGAGTGGAGGAAGTACAGAAGGCAAAGGACAGAGGACAACAGGATCAGATGCAACATAGCTAGGAACGATTACATTAACATAAGACGAACATAGGAAAGGGACTATGAGAACGATATTGCAATCAAAGCGAAAAAACAACCTAAGTTACTACACAGTCATATAAGAAGAAAAATGTCGGTGAACGACCAAGTGACAAGACTAAGGAAGACGGAGGGGGCATATACTGAAAGTGACAAGGAAATCTGCGCGGCACTGAATGCCAGTTTCCATGGAGTGTTCAATACCGAGCCTGAGCAGCTCCCATTGTTGGAAGGGGTTACCCTAGATGAAAGATTATCAGATATAGAGGTGACAGCAGAGGAGGTAATGAAACAGTTGACAACTCTAGATGCAACTAAAGCAGTTGGACCAGACAAAGTATCACCGTTGATACTAAAAGAAGCAGCGCAGGCCCTCAGCGTGCCTCTGGCAATGATCTTTAATGAGTCACTTATGTCGGGAGAA